>NW_016690192.1:5296889-5407301 GCF_001604755.1 Lepidothrix coronata | reverse complement strand
TTATGTTCCAATGCTCAAAGACAACCCACAGTATTCATGAAATATCAGCAAAAAATTTATGGCAGGTATATGCATAATTTAAATCATTTAATGCCATGCAATTTATGCCAAATAACAAAGAAAAATATCGCATGATGCCACTTCTGATTAATGTGATCACACTTTACATTTCTTTGGAGCTTCTCCTAATGAAGGGCAAGCAGAAATTTCCCCTCGCTAACAACTTTCCAGCTCCAGCTTTACTTTCTAGTGCTTTCCCTTGTAGCGCACATCATTCATTTTGCTGAGCAACTACATTCACTTCTATTAGGCAGCTATTAATTACTGGGCCCTAATGGCAAGGTGACAGTGCATTGCATCGCCACCAAGAAGTGCAGATCAGAAAGTTCATGAAGAACCAGGTTTTGAATAAAAATGAGGTTTTGTACCCTTATCTTCTCCTCCTTGAGTGAATTGTGTATGAGATGAAGGATGCCCATGCCCAAATGGCCAGAGCAGAGCTGAGAGGGAGGGCTTGTCCCTGGCCATTCAGGATGGCTGAAGGAATTGCTCTCTGTGGTGCCTGACCTGCACAGCTGGATGAGTATTGCTGTTGACAGGCATCCCAGGGAGAAGGGGAATAAGAAACAAAGAGGCAGAGAAACCCGAAGGTCCTCTGGAAAGGAGGGAAGGAAGCAGACTATCCCCTTCTCATTGCATTTGGAAACAGATGTTCTCAATATCCCCAGCTCCGAAGGGTAGGAAGTGGTGAGCACAACTTGAGGAGCGTGGGTACTCTTGGCAAACAGTGCCAGTTTGTTTTTTTTTAACTTTCTGGAGCACTGAAATGAATAGTGGTTTTAGTGGCATTCGAATCTGTCCATGGCATCTTCCTATCTGCTTTTGAGATCTGCTTCCTCCCAGTGCCCTGGAGGAACAGCACAGCTGAGGGAGGAGAGCACTGGTTTCACAACGCCTGAAACTCAAGAAAACCCGCACATCAAATTGAGACCTTCCACGTTTCCAGAGCAGATGCTACAGGCACCAACAGACTCGTGCACTACTATTCATCCCCTGAAAGCATTTCCCTCTTTAAAGGCATGTGGAGTCTGGTCTGCCATTGTCGTGCTGGGATTTATGTACGTCGCTCCCATTAGCGCTAATGGTAGTTAGATACATACAGCCATTCCTCTCACATTTTAGGAGGAGAACAGAGCCTTATGGGTGAAAAGTTTCCTATTAAGGATTCTTAATACAATGGAAACATTCTGTCTTTTTTAATTGTAATTTACTTCTAAGTGTAACCGCTCTGGGTTGGGAAAACCAGGATTCAGTCCAATTCAATTATGCAATTCTTGCCACCTGGTAAGCCTTGTTATTTTATAAAGAGTACTGTAGTAGAACTGGCAGATTCATTCATGTTCAGAGTGTGAGCACCGTACACTGTGTAATCACCAGCTCATAAAGAAGAGTGCTGTGCAAAAGTCAACCACTCAATTATAACCCAATCTTTAAAAAGAATATGCAAAACCACAAGGCAAGATTCCTCTTTGGTTCAGCTGGTTTACAATTACAAGTTCACTGGCATCTTTGCTTTGCAAAGTTTTCCAGTATGGGTTCAACCTCAAGTTAAACACGAACTCGACGCAGGACTCTGGTACGGTTCAATCGATCAGCACCTACTTGCAGACACCGGAGGATAATCTCCATCCAGAGGGCATTGGTGGGAGGGGATGCTAAATCACAGGCCTGCAGGAAGGGTTTTATTGGGCTAATGCACATTCACTCTGACTTAGCCAATGAAGCTGCAACAAGATAATATAGGAAAGGAAAATATGGCCCTAGCAACTGGAAACGCTTTCATTAGCACAGGCACCTGACAGCCGATCAAAACCCTGTGACTCCCTCTGTCCCTGCAGGCTAACGAGCTTCCCCACATCCCGTCCTGCTTAAACCCCTCAGCATCCCAGCAGTGACTGCCCATATCAATAGCGGAGGCACATAAAATGTATTTTTTTTACAGGAAACAGTTAATAGGTATAGAAAAGTAGCAACTGTCCAAGGGTAAAACTCCTCTTGTCTTCATCAGCTTCAGCCAAGCCCCGTCCACCCCCTCTGCCCGCAGCAGGCACTGACCAGGAGTCAGATGTTCAACAGAGATGGATCAGAGTGCAGGACCAGGACTCACCCACGAGCACTGGAAGCTCCTCTAAACCAACGCCCCAAACCCATAATTGGAAGATTAGTTAGAAAACTTTATTTTGCAGTTCTCTTTCACTGCACTTCTGCATTCCAAGCTCAGGACCAAAGTTTGCAGAAGCCTTGGAAAGTTTGGAAACACTTGAATAACCCAGGTGCACTGGCCAGCTCTGTCACAGGGGAACAGAGAGTCTCTCGGCCCATCGTCACTACTGTCACCACTGTCACTTGGCCTCTTCACACCATTCCACAAGCCCTCCTTCCCAGGCTGAAAGCTTTCAGCACATCCTGGCTGAGTTCTTCTCCCCAGTCCCCATCCCAGACAGAGCAGACTCAGCCAAGGTTGGCTTATGTATGCAGAAGAGAGGGATGAGGGGGACAGAGCTGGGGTTTACTAATTCTAGAAATACTCCAGGGACTCCTCACCTGACAGCTCTGCACCTCTGACAGCAACAGTGGGATGTTTTGAAATCTCACACCTTGTAAATAGGAGAAGCACAGCCCGATCATAAAAATGTAAAGTATTAATTAATAGTATAACTTCAGTTTGTATTCCAGCTCCGACATAATGAACCTGCCAATTTTGATTGCAAAGTGAAAACTCATCTCTTTATTTTGGACAAATAGGGTTAAGCTTCTTAAGCAATTCTTTGTTGTTTTGACTTCAACAATTTATGCAAATGAGATGTTAATTAGGGTAATTGTAACTTAAATTATGCTTGTGTAAACCTCTCCATTGGTAGGAAAGTGTGGGAATCCAGACAACTGGTATTTAAAGCAGCTGTACTAACTCACTTCTGAAAGCAAAGCATACCAAGATCACTTTCATGTCTTTACAATTTGTTTTTATGAGGTGATAACATTTTTACAAATACCATCATTTTTGCTTTTTTATATTGTAAGTGACAGTCTGACATTTTACAACTGGCTTATTGAAAACAAGAATTGAGCACTCTCGCTGTAACGGACATTAACTGCTCAATAGAGATTCACATGCTAATGAGGTGAGAGGGGCTCCAGAAAGTTTTGATAAATGCGACACACACTCTAACTAGCAGTGAATGTGAGTTGACAAAGAACATCTACACCAGGGTTCAATAAAATGTAACCCTTTAAATTAATCATACTGGCAGTATTTAATAGAATGCACAACAATCTCTTTTCTGATGGCTATAAAGCAGAAGAAATGCAAAGTCTCGACAAATGAAAGTTCCCACATTTCCCTCTTCACACTGCTACTTCCATTCGAACTCCAACAATTGGTAAAAAAAGGTAGTTACTGTAAATAACAAAGTAGGAGGTTTAATTGTTTCCTTCTTTTAAAGCAGGATGCTTTTCTTCACATTTATTTGTCTGGATTCTATTGAGCAAATACCCCGACCCGAAAGATTGATCATAAAAAGCATCACCGGTTGCGCTCGGAAGGAAGTTTAAGGATACCGTCGGAAGGAAGTTTAAGGATACTGTACAGCAAAGAGAGGCTTAAATGACCAGCTTTCTGCTGGGCCTTTTTTCAGCCCAACTTGGCGATTTTTTTCCTTTCACTAAATATAGCTTGAAGGAAAATACGCCACAGCAGTTAATCAGAAGCAGAAAGAGAAGTTCAGAGCCTTCATTCACACTGAACTCCCCGGACTTTGCTGAGATTTGCTCCAGTGAGAGGCAAAGCTGGAACTTTAGCGCCAGCATCACAGCAAGGGAGGTGGAAAATTTTTCATCCTGGTTGTCTTACAAGTTTATTTTTTTATTTTCCTCTCCTGTCAGTCCCAACCCGACCACACCAACCATTACACATAAGCTTGCGAGATCTCAGGAAATAGAATTATTGGAAGGCCAATCGCCTCCACACATTACACTAAGGCGTTATTTCTTCCTAAAGTGACAATCCTTAATACCCTTTTTGGGTTTAGCCCGTTTTAATCTTGGCAGGAAGTGTAAATCTGTGCGCTCAGCAGCATTGCAGCCTTGCTGGCTGTCAAAATTTTGCCTCCGCCAATGCTTGAGAGGTATTCTTGTCATTTCACTGGGGTAGGAGACTTCTCCGTCTGACATACAAGATCTCCCCAAGTAGTACAATATGCCAAAACGCCGGCACATGTACCCTGCTCACTGTGTTTCGTTTTGGTAACTCAGACTTGCTCTCTCAGCAGCTGCTGGAGGACTGGATGCAATACGAGGAGCCCGTCACAGGCAGAGAAAAGGAAAATATCCACGAATGAACCCAGAAAAAAATCCTCCACCCATCTCCCCATCGCCTTCGGACTTCATGAGTTCGCTCCAGTACATGTTGAAGTGTTCAGCAGTGAGTGCTCGGCCCGCGATCCTGTCTATCCAAACACGTGGCCGTGCTCCCCAAGAGGTGTTGGGGGCTGCTCGGCTTCTCTCCGTGCAGAAACGGTGAGCCTGGAAAAACTAGCGAGCAGAGGAAGCCGTGCTGCAGCTCCGGAATGGCCATTTAGCCAAATTGCATACCTGTGCTGTGTCAGCTATATGGTAGATTCATCTCATTCCATTGGTCTAATGGATGGCAATTGAATTTAATTAGCAAAACTACTTTGACTTAGTCTCATACTGTGCTGAATGTAATGAAATCTTTCTCCGCGCTCTCTCTCCTCTTTTTTTTTTTTCCCCTCAAATAAAGAATGTCCTTAACTGCATTCCACTGTTAGAATATTAAAAGCTATATATGTTACTCCTAAGGACAGAGTACAGCCATCCGCTTTCACAGGCTTTAGATTTAGTTATTGTATTACATAACATAAAATAATTAAAAAGATACTTCGATAGTTACACACAGTATAAATTCAATTACCGCGATGTCTCCATTAAAAGCACTTTTATAGTATAAGTAAAATGCAAATCCTCTTTAGAGATCGATACCAGAAACATAATTCTATGCTTCATCCTGAGAAGGAAGTTAGCCTTAATAAATCATCCTCTTAGATTAAAAAAAGAAAAAAGTTTCAAAGGTACTTATTTGAAGGCAATTCTCTAAAGCAGACATGGAGCTCCTATTTCTCCTGGGCTCATTTTTTAGCAGTGAGGTTCACAGGCTGCACCTCCTGCTTTCATACAGACCCTGCCAAGGAGAAAGATGTCGAGAAGAAAAGCCCCAGACACGTGCGCTGGCGCCGCGGCTCTGCCGGGATTTATTGAAACGCCCCAGATCCGGCCGCGAGAAGTTTGCAGCAACTTGTCCCCCCCGAAATAAAGTGCAAAGAAATTCCTCCGGATGGGTTTGGAGGGAATGTTCCTACCAAGCCTAACTTTTGCCTGGCTGGGCACAGTGAGACAAGTTCCTATGATTGATTATCGTGGTATCTCTGGATGTCTGACTTTGAACCATAACCTTTTTTGCGCACAATGACAGTTGGGACCTACCATTTGCCATCTGTAGAGATGGTGGGGGAGAAAAGGACTTCGCTTACATTAATCAACCAATTAGGAACAGACTTAAACAAAACACTAAAGCATAATAAAAACCTGACTGCTTAATAGCTTTGTACTCTTAATATTTGCCTTCCTGTAGTCTGCTGATGGGAGAAGCATCACCCTGCCCAGCCCCTGCCGGGGACAGGACTCTTTCTCTGGGACTGGGCACTACCCGATCTCAAATAAAGCTGAGATGCTCTGTTCTGGGCAAGACCAAGACCCCCAAAATTTAAAAAAAAAAAAAAAAGAAAAAGAAAAAAAAGAAAAGTTTGGAAACACAAGTTGTAAATCACAGCCATACGACGTGGCAGGGCTTTCTCATCAACTGCGATCATAAGAGAATTATTTTTCTGAGTGCAAAATTAGTAACTAATCAAAGACACAAATCACTGCTTCAGGAAGAATTAACCTTTTCTTTCAAAGCTCGGGGAAGTATCCAGGGACCTCAGATATTTTTTTCTGCCCCCTCCTCTCATGGTTGGCAGAACATCCTGAAGGGGAGACCGAAATAGCAGCTGAATAACTGGGGCTGGACTCTGCACCCCAGCTGCTCCGATAAGGCTCTGGACAGAGGAGATCCATGCACCCAGTCCTAGCAGCTCACAGCCTAATTTTGCTCTCAGGGGTGGTAGGTTAAACGACTTCTGTGCAAACTAGCAGTGAAATCTGGCTTTCCATCAGTGAGTTAAGCTGTGCAATGCACACTTCGAACTTTGTGCAACGCACACTTCGAACTGCAGAAGAGGAAGAGGAGAACCTCCACATTCCTAAAACATATCCTCGTTTCGTCTCCAGCTGACAAGGTTGCGAGGCCAGGATCAAAGTTTGACTAGTATCACCAAGTGGCACCACAGCAGCATCTCAAAGAGCTGCTTGTTTCTGCTGCCTCTGGGTACCCACCAGTGCAGCTCTTAGAAAACCTCTTGGATTGCCTGCTTAGTGAAGCCATAGGAAAGCACACACTCACGCTGATAAAAAATAATACATTATTAGAGCAAATTATCTTTAAATCCATACATGCCCAGATATTTCTAAATCATCCCTCCACTGTGACCTGCAAATGCAACAGACTGTTTTCTTGGTAAGAGTTGAAGCATATTTACTTCAAGGTGTACAAAAAACCCCTCTAATGACTCAAGATCCAATCAGCCAAGAAAACGTACAGTGTCACTACAATAAACATGTTTTTGTGATATTTAATAATTGAAATTTGGAACAAAGTTTTAGAGACTGGCCAAGATGGTCTCTCCATCCTCGTGCTTTATGTCTCTTTGTCTATTGTTCTTTTTAATACATTGCATCTGTAAAAAAATTGCAACCTACTTTATACAATTACTGCACTGAAGTCCCAAGCAATCTATCAAGTTGTCATACATTTTCTTCACATTAAACCTTTTTAAAATCTTCCTTTTTTTCTACATTCCAAGAAAATGCAGAAGAAAATTTACTTGGCCCAAAACAAGGTACAGTGAAACATGTCGTTCATCAAGTCTGGTAACAAGAAGAGTTTGTGATATTGTGTCAGGAGAAGAAATAATCCCCAAAGTGGTGTGTTAAAAGTTTTGGAAGGTTTGTAAATCAACAAAATTCAGAGCATCGATAAACCTGCACCAACAGGGTTTTGGAAAAATTCCCTCTGAACAGGTTCTTCTTATGAACTCCCTTTTTTGCAGCACTTGAAGCCACATCTGAGACATGGATCTGAGGTTGCCAGTGGTCTGTGTCCCCTGAGGGAGGGACAATGACATGGCCAGGGCTCATGGGGTGGCCGGACACGGGGCTGGTTCATGGAAAAGCACGGCATTACCAAAGGCTATTTATTATTAAGGAAAATGCTTTCATCTGTCGATGGCACCCAGAAACAATAAGCAGGAACACGAAGCAACGGGTGGGTGAGAGGGAAGGCAAAGGGAAACCGGGAATTATTTCAGCTGGAAACTGTATGAAATACCAGGAGGAAGGGGATTATTTTGCACATTAGGTTAAAAACTTTATGTGCTGGAGTTTGCAGTATTTGAGTGACCATCTCTAGAGCAGTGTGCAGAAATATGAAGATATTGTCTTAATTTCCATCATCTCTCGATAATTGAGGTCCCTGATAAGGGTTGTGATAAAGCTTTGCTGAGGATTAGAAGATAAGGATCCCTCTCCTATGAACTGCAGGGAAAAATGTTATCTCCATCTTTCTCCATCCCTCTTCCCTTCATTGCCTCCTCCAAAAGAGGAGTCCCTGCATCCCCCGGGAGCCCCAGCAACTCCCAGATTCCACGGCTAGGCATCCATCACTGGGTGCCACCACCTTCAGGACTGTAAGATGATATAAAATAAAGGCAAAATGTCGAGTGCTTTGTCTCCCATGGTTTCAAAATGTCAAAACCTCGGTTCCTGAACCCGGCTCACACCGCCAGTCCCACTTCTTGCAAAACAAAGAAAGCAGTTTAGGTTCCAGGAAATCCTATGTGTTACCATAACTAGTTCAAGCCCAACTGCATTTGTGGTTTCGTTGGGTCTTTAGGATGATCCCGTGCCTATTCTCAATGTAGGAAAAACCCGTGTGCTTAATTATCTTCTTTAATAATTCCATGGTATGTGATTTATTAAACAAGCTCCTTATTTGTAAACAAAATCAGAGGCACAAATGTGCGGCGACAGTCGCACTTCCTGGCGAAATAAGAGGCAGACAAAGAGCTCTAATGATGCACCAAAAATGCTCACCAAAAGTGTACTCTTTAAAAAGATCACCAATTTAATGCTTTTTGTATTTCATTTATCAGCCATGTAGTCATCATTCCCCTCCCTACCACCATCTGTACACACTTTCCCAATAGACCATCACAGCTGTCCCGTTTCTCACACAAACAGTACCTTTTATATGCTTCCCAACTGTTTTTAATAACTGTTCTGTGCACAGCACTGTACTTCCTTTGTTTTCTTTTTTTTTCTCCCTTTTTTTTAAAATATGAAAAAGAGATATAAGCCAAGCAAACAGGTCATAGCTGCAATCGGTGTAGGAAGGCAATTAAAATGTTAAAAGCCTCCACGGCCACTGACCCGTCCTCACGCCAGTAGCCCCAGCACGAGCCGGAAAGTTCCCTGGAGAAGTTGCTAAGGTAGGCGAAGCTTGTTCAAAAAAATGATGTACATGAGAAAGACTGTCTGAGAAAGCCTTCAGCTTTTTTAATGAGGAAATATTATTAATATTAAATACCGCTTCTGCAACCAGAGAAAGTTTTTTGAGGCTTCCAAGGTCCATTTATCAGCTCCAAGGTATCGCTACCCTGTATTTTGGAACTGTGTGGACAGAAACATCCCATTTTCTTTTCAAACTCTGACTCATTTCACTCCTTCCAAATGCCCTGTGTGTCCTTACTTTGCATTGCGGACACTCATGCCTTCCCTTTGCCCACCCCTGTGCCGATGGCGGCACTGCCGGAACTGTGAGCCGGGATGGACCGGCACAAAATCAAGATGAAGACATCATGCAGCCAAGGATAACTCAGCCCCAGGCCCTGGGCAAACAAAGTTGCTTCCAGAAGGCAAAAGCGGGGAGAAATCCAGCCAGGAACGGGGAGAAAAGCAACACTTTCTTAGCAATCCATCTCATGGAAACCTACCCTTTCAACAGGACATTCAGGAGTTAAAACTCTCTATATTTGTTTTTGTCGACGCAATGCCCACAGCATCCTTCACTCTGCACCGTACAGGACCAAGCAGGTAATCAAGCTCCAGGACAGGATGGGGACCCTACTTGTACCATCCTCATCCCATGGACACACAGCTTCACACCCTAGGGCTGCTCACTGTGAGACACACCTCACTCTTTTAGGGAAGAGTATAATACCATGCATGTAAAAAACAATCGGTCCACTCTCAGTTCCCATCACGATTTTTACCTCCAGTTTTTTACCAAAAAGGAAACAATGTCCATGTTTAAAGTGGGCATAGAGCACGTTATTTTGCCTATAAATCACACTCATGTGTCCACATTAGAAAGAACAACTTCAAGATGCACTTCCAAGATGAAAGCGTGCATTCCCAAACAACACCGAGCTCCATGGTTGGGTGTTCGTAACTGCATCTACCTGGGAAGAACCTAAATGAGAGCTATTGAAGGTGATGTCCTTCTCTAAGGAAAAAAGAAGGTCTTGACCACAAAAATCCCCCTCTTAACTGACTGTCAAGTGTTTTTCCCAGCTTTTCCAGCAATACCGAACTTCTGCTTGCAAGGGTTCAGCTGCTACTGAGGCTGATGCTCCCCCAACCAGACAAGCTTTTAAATAAAATTATGTGGGATTTACTTTTCAGCTAAGTGACAACTAATTTTTACTTTTTAACACAAAACCAAACATAAGCAGATTTGTTGGCTATTTTAATGAAGTCCTTGTGGCATCAGGGAAAGTCCTCATCATCACACAATAAAAGCATTGCAGTGGCTATCCTCCCTAAAAGCATCCCAACAATAGCTGTGCTTTAAAAAGCATCCCGATACAAAGAATTCATTCTTCTGATTTACTTGAAACTACTTTGCCTTATAAAAAAAAAAACCAAAAAAAACCCAAAAAACCAAACCAAACCAAACCAAAACAAAATAAAAAACCCCACAAAACCAAAACAAAAAACAAACAAAACAAACAACAAAAAAAAACAAATGAAAAAAAACCACAAAACAAAAGAAAACAAAACAAAAAAAACACAACCCCAAAAAATTTTAAAAGAAAACCCAACCACCCAACCTAAATTAAATTTAAATTTTACCCTAAGTTTCCAGTATCACTCAGGGATTTGGCCATTTTTTTTCCATATCAAATTAAAGCCTTATTAGGTAAAAAGATCAACAAATTTCAAGCCAATAACCCTAGGATGAAATCCAATTAACAATGTATTTCTGCTTTAAAATCTCCCCTAAGTGTTCATCTTGAAAATAAACATAGTAGCTATCTAACCTGCCTTTTGATACCTTTACAGAGGTGCATCCCTGCCCTGTTCTTTCAGTGCATTACGGGGTATTTTAAACACCAAAATGGTGATTTAACCAGGTGCCACGTTTATTACAAAGTTCATTATCTCTCCCTCACACACCAGACTAAATTGGCAAATGTGGAAAAACACAACATGAATGAGGCTGTCCCAACACTTCGCATTTAGTTCTTCATCTCTTGTTTCTCCAGAAGCCTTTGGCAGACGGTGCACAGAGCCTGCACTTGCCCCAGAAACTTTCCCCTTGCCAGGGGCTCTTGTTTAGGACTAATCTGAGGTGTATGGAGATGCCTCGCTATGAAATATTCCTCATGAGTTTGTTAATGCATTTTGTACCTAGAAATGATCCCACATGGGGGGGGTCCCAGAGCACTCCTCTCCCATCATGTGCTGCTATAGAATCATGGAATCATTTAGGTTGGAAAAGACCTTTAAGATCACTGAATCCAATCGTACTGAACATGGTATGACAGAAGCTGGGATGAGCAGGAAAGGATGGCGCAGAGCAGGTTTAGACTTTGTTTAGATATTGATGTTATGGGCATCTTATGGATGTGATAAATGAATGAAAACGAGGAGGAACAACATGGGTTACACCTCTGTGACTAGGGATCAGAGCCATGGTGGCAGGTCCAGAGGACGTGCTGTCATCTGCAGCTCTCACGGGTGATGCTGCGCTGGTTTAACGCCTGTGGATGGTGTGTTCCATTCCTGTAGGCACCTCTGTATCACCAGGGCTCAGGCAGCACAAACTCTCTGGTGCCAACATTCAGCTCCCCACAGTGTCAATGAGAGCCAGGGATGGACACAACCTTCCCGTGCACCAGGTAAGTGAGATGGGCAGGAGAAACCCACCAATCAGTCCCCCCAGGTAACACCAAGGCCTTCCCACTGCATCCCAAGAGTGTCCTACTGGAGGAGACCGTAGTGATACACCCTTCTGTGATGCTTTAAACCACCTTTTTACATCATCAAAAAATCCAGGGCACCAGTGAGTTTTCCCTCATCGACCAAACAACCACCAGGTACCACATTCACATGACCCTCTCCAGCACAGCGGGCTTACCTAGGGAAATAACCCTACTCTGGACACCCACCAACCCCATGATAATTTTGTGCTTCACTACAGATATATCTCACCCCAAAACATGAACATGCTGAAACATCCAATCATGTTCTGGCACGCATGCCAAAAAAAAAAGCCCATGGCAACAAAGACGACAGCTTGCCAATGGCAGCTGCTGCACGCACACACAAAATTAAACTATATTCTTCTGGAAAAGGATATTATTATGGCGTTTGTTTCCCCTCACCCTCACCCATTCCCTCCCAAAATAAAGGGGGAAATATCAACACATCTCAAACATTAGGAGAGATGGATTAAAAAAAAAGAGTGAGGGATGGGATGGAGAACGCAGGGTTTAACAGGAGATCCAACTGGAATTGGGGGCTGGATGCATGGAGCCACCCTGAAATACTGGCTCACCTACAGGAGTTGTATGGCACATGTAAGAAAATATATTTTGGGAGGTCTGAGGATGCTGAATTGCATCAAGTTTCATGAAGCCATCCCTCAGATACAACGCGAATCCGCAAATGCACACTTCTATGCACTAAAGAGCATCTGACGACACCCATCCTCACTTCCTTCCCCTGGTGTGGACCTGCTGGATGCCTCCCATGCTGCAATGCAATGCACGAGAGAGCCTTCTCCTCACTTGTGAAGATAAATGTCATATCAGACCTCTGACATCATGTATTCTCCAAGTAATTATTTTTGATATCATAAGAGTTGTACAGGGTGCACAATAAAATTAAAAAGTAGAAAGCAAGGTTAATAAGATTATCATGTTGGTATAATAGGTAATGCATTTTGCAGTATATCCTTAAATCTGCCCTCTCCGAGCATAATTAAATAACTGTGATTTATATTTTAAAGGAACGCAGACATGCTGTGTATCCTCCTACCCACATATGCTAATTGCTTTCAGCCCCTAAAAATCACACAGTTGTTTGCAGCTTTTTAATCCTCATGTGTAAATAACCCGACTCAGGTCCAAGTTATGAACAATGAAATCCAGGAAACTTTCAGAAGAGCATGTCATTAAACCCGTCTTGATTTTATCTCGCTGATCTAATGGCACTGATGTGCACCAAAGCCCGCGGGAAGGAGGAACAGCTCCCCAGAGCCCTTCATGCCGGCCCCAGAGCCAACGTGCCGGCTGGGCCACGACACCGGGAGAGCACTCGGACTGGCAAGGTGGATATTAAAGACCTGGAGAAGAGACCGAGACCCACTTAGGAGGAGCTGATGGATGTATAAGCTCAGGACACCCCTCCTGGGCCTCACTGTGGGTCTGGGTGTACTGCAGTGGCACAGGACCGTGGGTAACACAAGCCTACCCGCTTTGCTCTAGGCCAAACTCAACTGCGCCGCTCTCCATTTTGACTCACACATGAGAGTCTGGCACACAAAATGGAGGCCCTCGTGTATTTTACAGGCAGCGGCTCAAATTCAGCCCAAATCCACACTCTACAGGGCCACATCCTCCTCCTGTGTGCCGAGCCATGATGGTGCTACACATCAGGCTGAGCTCAGGTGCCACAGCCACCCCTGGGGTGGGGACATGGGATGATGGTAGCTAGAAACATTTAAAAAATACATATAAATAACACTGCTTTCTCTTTAAAATTAATTACACTGTGATGAGCGGATTGCCCAGGCACTGCCCTTGCAACTGGGGATAAAACACTGCAATGCCTTGCTAGGATAAAACTGCCCCACACGTCCGAGGCACCATGACCCATGTGCTGATCCCAGCCAGGGTTTTTGGTGGCTCCCATAATATCAGCAATAATTGACAACACTAGAGATGTGGTTGTACCACATGAATGGGAAAACCAAAATGATTAAAATGATTTTTAGTCCACCGACAACCCTTATCTACCAAAAGCCCTCACTGGCATAAGGAAACCTCCAGGTCAGCTGCTGTTAGGAGACTAAAATAATTTCCCCTGAATTTACAGCCTGTAATTTAATCATCAGCTCCAGCCCTTGTCTGTGCGGAAGGGAGCTGGGCAGAGCCAGATCCATGGCTCCCAATGAGGATGCCCCAAAGCCATTCCGCTGGGGACAGTCCCCAACACCCAGAGGGTCCCACTCTGGGACATGTGTTGCAAAGCACAGGCTTTTTGGGAGGGGTTGAGGGTTTTTGGAGCAGCAGGATGGGGTTTGTTTGCTGGTTGTAAAAACCTCGCCAGTGCCTGAGCCAGAAGCATCAGGGGGAGGAGGAGGAGGAGCTGTGAAGAAGCTCAAGGCACGGAAAGCGAGGGATGCCCTTTCCTTTACATCCGAATGGGGAGAAAATACATAATTGCAATAATAAATACTGGGTTTTATGAACAATTAGGATTCCACTGTCTCTTTGAAGGGTTTGAAAAGCTGACACGATGTTTTGGGTTCTCCAGATTCAGCTTTGAGGCCTCAACCAAGAGAAACATTCAGCCCCGCTGTGTACAGCAGTGACCACAACAAAGATTGTGGTTTCTCCCACACTCGCCTTAAATAGATCTAAATTAATGCTATTCATCATTGGGTGGAAAAGAAGGGAAATATAAAAGTGCAGTCACTTGTAGAAAAGCCAGCAGTGTTGGGCGACTTTCTTACCACTCACAGGCTTCTCCTGCTTCTGCACCTCGAATCAGGGAGGTATGGAAATAACACACCCTTATACCGGCCAAACCCATCACCTGGAAAACATCCTGAGCATACAAAATATGCCTTTATCCCGTGTTTATTTGTTGTTGCTGTTGTTGTTGTTGGAGAAAGGGAAAAGCTAAACCACATGACTGAACTCCTGCCAGGGGTTCATGATAGAGCAGACTGTCCCAAGTGCCGCACCAGTTAGTATCTGAATTATCACGGATACTCACCGGCTCAGTTACAACTGCACAGGGAGAGCAGTTGTCCCACCTAAATCCTTCTTCTGTCAGCTACCACCCTGCTTGTGGCTGCAGTAAGCAGCCGGTCCCACTCCCCAAAGAGGAGAGCATCCATACATGGAGATATCTCTCCGTGCCATGCGGGGCGTGTAGGTCGCTGTGTCTCGCTTGTCCGCGATAGGTGGGTGAATGAAATTTGGGATGTTGATCTGCTGTAACTGTCCTCTCCTTACCTCTCCCAACTGAGATACAGACCCAGGCTCCCACCACTGACTTTTTAGGGGTACTGTTTATAACGCTAAAGCAACACAAAATCTGCCTTCTCCTGTTACTCCTTGAGGGCAGAAATACTGCAAGATGTCTTAGTTTTACTTTTTTTTTTTCTTTAAAACTACAGATGTCTCACTGTGGCAAAAAATAATGGAGTAAAAAAACAACTCTGAGTCTCCAAATATTAAAATCTTCGCTGAACATTGATCTGCTCAGGTTGCCCCGGGCGTGCTCAAGGAGCCCTGTGCAGGGAACATGTGCGAGATACCTTCTGCAAAGCTGGCTGAATGGTCTTTTGGTAAGAGTAACTGCACTCTGTCTGTAGAACAAAACTTTAAGGACTATTTTGGATATACACTGGAACAGCCACAGGCTGGAAGTAGGTTTTCCAAAGCATTATAGATGGAGGGAATGTCACGGATGCTTTAAAACTCTTCAGATACGCGTAAAAATGACATGTACATTACGTATTATCTCCACAGAATAAACACCATCTGAAATGTGCCCCTTTTTAACTACCATTATGAGCTGTCTAAAGAGCATTTTGGTTGAAACTTGGGAGGAAAGGAGAGGCGAAAAAAAAAGCCCACTGATCTTACACCTGCTCTTTAGCAGTGGGAAGTAGGTTCTCAATCTGTTAACATGACCATCTGGCCAATCTGCATATCACGGCTATCTGGATTACCCATACGATGGAATGACAATAACATAGCCAAAACAAAAGTAAAACGTATCAAAAACTAACAGTAGCGCAAGCCCTTTTGATTTTAAATTAAATAATAAATGTGGTATCAGAGCAAAGCAAGAAAGTCAGCTAAATAATTAAAAATGAGCCTACACTACAGTATAATTAAGTAAACAATATGGTGTGTGTTTCTGTATGAGCCAGTAATAGTTTCCACCATGGAACACTCCACTTTTTCAGAGCAGCGATCGGGAGTTCAAGGCGCTGCGACAGCTCTTTCGGTGACGTACGGTATTGTCAGGACACCTCTGCCATCCCTGCGACACGCCGGGCCGGCTGCGGCTATTAACAGGATTAATGCAGCAACAATCAATACCAATTGTACTAAAAGATTACAGCGCAAAGCCTCAGATACCTTTTGGACCCCCCGTATCTCCACGGGTTCATGGGCTATCTGCAGGCGCTTTCTGCCTTAACCCATCTTTGCATTATTCCCCATCAATGCCTCTTTGTGGTGGTCCAAGTAGAAATATTTTAATTCTGCTGATGGGAACATAAAATGGGTCTGCCTAGAGTTCAAGGCCACGTGCTCTATACCACTGCCCACCAATTAGCCACAGAGCATATTTAGAGGTTAAATAAATTTTCAATCACAGAAATAAGGCTGAGTTCTTGCATCTTCGCTGGCTTCTAGTCTAAATATGAACGGAAAAATGAGCTCATGTAAATAAAGCCCTAGCCCCAGATTTTTCTTAAATTTGGGATTTTTGAATGTCCTTCTGAAAGATTAAAAGATTTTCTCTGCCACAAATACCTCGTGAGCTTAATTCTCGCCCGAAGCGCGTAACGATGGCCGGCCAAAAAAATAAACCAGGCATTGCAGCATCGCCTCCTGGCCCGCCATCCAGCTTTGGCTACTAGAGAAGGCTCTAAAAACTGTGACCTCTCACAAAATTTAACTACTTCTATTGTGAATCTATTCTCCAATCTGATCACATTAGCAGAAGGAACTCCAAAGCAGTAAAAAACTCCAGAAAGTTCTCGGTTGAGTGCCTACTAATGAACAAAGGTTAACTTTATCTAAAAGGTCAAATGCCTGGTGGCTAAGGTTGTGACCTTAACAACTTAAATTGTGACCTTGCCACGTGCCTAGTATATTGTAGATTCTGATACAGATCATCTGGTAAAGGACCGGTCATAAATTAGCTTTACTGTTCGACTCCCACAAAGAAAACGGTTTGCCACAATGGTTTCCAACTTGTCATTTGATACAAGCACAGAATAAGTGAAAACTAAAAAGCGAATCCAAGTTCAGGGTATGAAAATGCTGCCTGCTTTTAGTTAAGCAGATTAGAAACTGCAATGTGAGAGTAATACTCTAGATTTCAATACATTTTTTGGTCAACCTCTAATTCACAAAACACCGATCTTCCTTTTTTCTTTTTTAATAAATTTCTCTTTTTTTCCTTTTAATGAAAATGACATGTAGTTTGCCTATTTGCATATTTTTGTTTTCTCTTTCTAGCCAGTTCTTAAAGAGAATAATTGATTTCAGTAGCTTTGTAAGAAGCACTATTTAAATCTGTGCACATGTGTTCCCTTACAGATGATAGTGCCTACTGAAGAAAAAGCGTGGATTCAAAGCAATAATTATCCTACATGTTTAGAAGGAAAGGGACATCTTGCTGCCGAAGTCATCTTGAATAAGGGCATCTTGGAAAAGAATACTCCTCTCCCAAAAAAGAAGACGAAAAGTGGGGGGGGGGAGGGAAACAACAAGAAAAAGAGAAGCGAGCACTATGGGTGAAAAGGTCACAATGGTTTTGGCACGTATCTTCAAGCACGTTTCGGAGTCTGTGCCTCCTGCCAATACTGGCAACTTCTCAAAACTTTTAAGGAGGTAAAAACATTGTTTAGTGTTTACAAATCTTCTGTACTATAGCAGATGCTTGTCAAATCCGCTATATGTAAGTTGACCAGCCTACCTAATATTTGCACTGGTGACTTCCTCCTTATAAATATGCAGTCCATACATTTAGGGAGCGAGGTCTGATGGAGTTGGAGACAAAGGACCCTTAATATATTTTTTCTTTTGTAATTTTCCTGTTGCGCACCCGGCACAAGCTGCCATTACTGCGGGTCTGCGGGAACCAATGGCTGTCTACTTGGCCAATGTTCAGGTGTAACAAAGACTGCTGGGATACATCGGAGGGGGGAAAAAAATTAAAAAAGGGGGGGGGGAAAAGAGGTAGCCTGTACGCAAGGCTTTTGGTACACCTCTGTGAAGCGATATGGATGGCGACCGCGCTGTGCTACCTCCCAAAAATCATTTTGTCCTCCTCCCCGCTGAGGTTTAGCAGGAATACGCCAGCACACGCTACAGCATTAAGAGCACAATGCGATGCGTGCAATCAGCAAACAACGGCCAAAAACACGAAGTGGTGTGCTTCGCACAAGCGCATTACTGCTCACACAAATCCACAAATCTAACCCCAAAAAGCCAAGCCGAGGCCTCGTGCTAAGGTTCTGTGGCAAACGTAGTCCAAAGGACAATTAGCGCGATTGCTGCCTGTTGACGATGAAGGCAGAAATAAATAAGAGTTCGCTATCAAAGCTACTGTTTGCCACCAGCGTGCTGATAAGATGGGATATCCCTAATCACAATATTGAACTTTTATAATGTCTATTGCCCGACTGTTATAACAGGGAGAGGATCCTTTCAAGCTCCCTGAAATACCTCCACCCCTGGGTTTGGTTCTTTTCTCCCCATCCTACATTTTTACGACCCTACAGGCAGGCTAAGCCAAGACCGTTGGTTTCTATGAACAACTTGTGCGCTCCACGGCGGGCTGCTTGGGAAACACAATACAGACCAGTATTTACCAGCACCATGCTATATATAAATCTAAATAATAAAAACCTGTGTGTCGTGGAGTGTAAATAGCAGTTTTAGCTGTGGATATCAAAGCACTTTAAATGCATCATCCCACTTCGACATGCAGAGGAGGAAACTAAGGTAGACAAAAGGGGTGCGAGTCCATAGTCTCCTCAAGGTTGGTGATGGAACGGGAAGTGACCTGAAATGCCCCAGTCCCAACCTCCCTTCAGTTAGCCATTAATCCATAATCCTTCCTTCACTGTGGCCATAATAAATTGCAGAGTAAATAAATAATTTTCCCCAATATTTGTCTACTTCCCCTTTGTCATAAACGAGCAATAGGATTTACCACCTCACACTGAAGTGTAAAGCAAATGTTGCAGCTTATCTGAAGGAAATACCACGAGGACACTCGAAAGTTATTTCCGAACAGGGATCATATCTATAAAATCCCAGCGGTGACACTGCCTATCGGAACAACCACGGCAGGGACTCAGCACAGAAGAACTTTGGGGGAGCCAAAACTTTCCGCAAGACCCTCCGAAAGAAGTTGGCATGGGAAGTGCAAAGCTCCCAGGGCTGTAATTCACTCAGTTTCCTTACCGATAAATATTTATGTAGAAGTGGTTTCTACTAATATGATTCCTCTCCCCTCTGCTCCTCTTTTTTTCCAGCCTGTCCAGCCCCTCAACTCACAAGTCAGGATATGCAGGGTGGCCTAAGCATCCCGTACATGAAACTCAGGGCCTTGCACTTCACGCACACACATATTTCTGCACTATAATCACTCAGGAGAACTACAATATTATTTTATCCAGTCAACATACTACACATCCTTTGGGCACACCGCGTCGCGCCGCGGGCAGAGTGTACTTTGTGTTGGAGTCAGGGATCCCAAGATTTTCATCACACACAAAAACATCTCAGTCCTCCCCCCAGTAAGCACAATATTATCAAATCGGGAATTATTTTCAAGACCTCCTTAGCTTCTAGGTATATAAACTGTGATATTTCGGGGGGATTTAAGTGTCTTCTTTTCCCCCAGGATTATGCAGATATTTGTTTCATGCTTGCTGTAACCTGATGACTAGGTTTGCTATCAAGGGACTGTCTTCTCCTTTCCCTCCAAGCCCAGTCCTGTGGAATTTATGCTCCTCATCTCATCCCCATGGGGTGAGGATACCTGGTACTCCTGACTCACAGGCCTCAAGCATCTCTAGCCCTCTTGCACTACTTTATGCATAACATATACAAATATTATTTAAAAAAAATCAATTAAAATCTCTTTTCCCCCAAAATCAGTATAAAGGAAGCCGTGTCTGTGAGCCCTTCTAGGACAACATTTAGGATAACACCTGTGAAGGCTGCCCGAAATGCTGTTAACCATGGGAAAACAAGAGCCACTTTTATGTGGCTGCACCTTAAAAACCCATGGAAAAAAAAATAAAAGGGAGAGGGGAAGTTTTGGCACCCTCCTCACCACCCCGGGAGAGCGAAAACCACCAACCCCTGCTCCCTCCCCGGTCCATGCAGCCGTCACCGGGGCACAGCACCCGGTACAGAGATAACCGAAAAATTGGAGAAGGTGGTATAGAAAGGCACTTACCTGCTGCGTGCACAAAGTATGCCAAATATAAATCGAGTTCCTTAACAGAAACTCCTATATGGTGGGGCTGTACGCACAGCCCGGGGTTAGAGCACTGTGGGGACTTTACAAGGCGCTCGCCATCAGTACTTTCGAGCGGAATACCTTTAAATAAAATCACCATAACAAGGTCCAACCTCCAGACCTTATCTGCCTGGCGAAGGCAGTCAATTCTTCTCATCTTGCCCTTCTGGTCTGGATTGGAAAGAACGCAACACGGAGGCTTTTTTCCTGTGACTGTGAGAACAAAATCCTCCCGAAATTCAGGCCTGATATCTTTCCGGAGCTTTGCCAGAAGTCTGGATGCCCATTTTTGCTTTACCTCGGGTTTTTCACTTAGCAGTTCGTCCTTCACGGCTCTCTCTTCCTCTTTTGACATGCGTTTTTCATGTTTTTTGAAGTATTTTCTTTTTCGGGCTTGCAGGTTGAACCACGTGTACGCAAACGCTCGGACGTGAGGCAGAAGTGCTTCGATGAAGGGATGAAATTCATCCTGAAAAAAGTTACAGAGAAGGGTCGATGTCACCGAAACCATCAAGAAAGAGCCTCCAGAAATGGGGTTTTCGCGGGATGGTTAGAATTAGAAGGGTGCTTATAAAGGGCTTTAAGGGCTGTGGGACTCATAACCCTCAGACAGACCCCGAACCCTCCACTGCCGCATCCCCGCTTCCCCTTGTACCGACCCAAAACCTCCGCTCCCGCCCCCAAAAACAGCATCCAACTTCAACCAAGTGCCCAGATGGAGATGGAGCAACGTTGGGGCCCGCTTTTCCCAATCCCCAAATTTCTAAAAAAATAAAAAAGTTAGACTGAGTTAAAAGCTAAAAACACGGTTCTAAGTCCACTTGCGGAGCGCGTATCTCCCTTTGCTCTCTCCCTGACCCCGCTGCTTGCGGTGTAGCCAGCATTTGCCCGCCAATTTGGCAAATCCTAAACATTTGGATGCCAATCAATGTTTGTATGGGGAAGTCTAAAGTATAGTAAAACTTTCCCTAAGATATATTTGGAAATAGCAGCCGGCAGTATAGTAAAATGCCGCTATAGCTGTACATACAATTACAATGAACAGTGGTTTTCACTCTGGTTCCTGAAACGGTGAAGGGAGTAGAAAGTACCGCAGTCAATTTATCCTGCGGGTGCAACAATAACACTAAAATCCTAAAAAAAGCAAGTCTTGCAATTTTTTAATTTTTTTTTAAGTTTTGTGTATATTTTGTCAAAAAGAAAAAACCAAAAACTTGACATTTGGGCATATAAGGGAAAGTCAAACTCCGAGCCTTTCTATAAAATAAAATAAAAAAACAATAGGAAAAACTGAAAACTGTAGTAACAGAAAACTGTAGCACAATTTGCGCAAATATGTGAAGAATTATTAATTGTGTCAGATATTTTTAGATATTTAAAAAGAAATGCCCTACTTGGAAAGTTAGTTTGGCCATCCGGAGACACTGCTTGCTTTGTGTAACGAGGAGTTAAAGATCACCTCTGTCCCCTGGCACAAAAATAATCCCGATTAAAATTATGCTGACGATAAAAAAAAGCGAGAAAGACCCCTTGATTTTGTTTAAAAAAAAATTATATATATATATATATTCTCAGAAAGTACTACATAAATCAGCCTAAGAGATCAAAACATATTATAATATATTGGGGCCACGCTTCTTGTTTTTTCTTGGAACAAATGAATGACCGAACTCCAGGCTGCACATAAAAACGTATCCAGCCTGTGGGGCCTGATCCAGCACTGTGGGCTGGGGACATCCCTGCTTCCAGTTCCTCCTTTTCTCAGGATTGGGCCCTCCAGGAGTGAAAAATAAAGTAATTTGTGCAAAGTTTTCCCCAGCATGGGAAAAGCCACCCGCTGCCTACTCCTGCAAGAAAACATTCGGGATTTTTCAGATTAACCAACTTTTTTTTTTTTTTTAATTATCCCATGGAGTACGTTTCCTACCCGAATCATCGCAGGTTGCTTAAATATTGTTATAAAAAGAGACATTTTACTTCCTTTCAACACTTTATTTTAATTTGCATTTTCTTTTCAGAAATTATGAAAAATTGAGAAATCAATAGTAAAAATATCTACCAGCAAAATCCTGTCATAATTCAAGACCTTCTGCTGACTTCCCAAAAGCTTTCATTGCACTTATTCTAAGTGGCCCCAGAATTATAAATACTTAAATCTATAGGTAATACCATTGCATTTATTTTTATTTTAAACACATATTGTTAAAATCTTCCCAAACAGCACAATATATTTCATTAGAGCAAAGCGGCAGTAATCAAAGTACTATGAAGGATTATTAAAATAAAAGCAGGTAAAATAAAATAAATCACCCCAATGATTGGCACATTCCTCTTTTTTTTTTTTTTCTCCCTCCTCTATGGGAAAAGATGATAGTTTCAAATTTCAATAAAGTTAAAAAAAAAAAAAAGATTGCTGCGAGTTTGCAGTCGGCAGATTCAAAAAGTGAGAGGAGGCACAATCCCAGCACATGGAGCTGCTCTCACCCACCAGAAACAGCTCTCACGGTGGGGGGGGGCAGAGGGGGGAAGAGAAGAAAAATATAAAAACTACAGGTCCCTACAAGCTATTAAAAATAATAAACCCTCCCTCTTGATCCCTCCTGTCCTTCTCTTTCCCCACTCAGGGAGAGTCAAGGAAAAAAGGCCTTTTGTCAAGTGGAAGTTTATCTGCAAAGGTACACAGAGCAGAGAGGCTCGACAGCCCCAGAGCGAGCCAGGGTAGCGCTTCCAGCCTTCCCACTTTCCAAACACGTCTTGGTACATCCTGAAATATTTTAACTTTTCTGCTTTAAGCAGCGCTTTGTCCTGCTTGATCTCATGTGCTCGAGACTTTTTTGGCTCAACACTGGATACTGTCCAAGAGAGAGTTGCTTTAACCTGCGCTAAAGCTGATTTCTCTACGATGTGAACCTGAAAGGGGAGGTAAAAACAACATCCAAAAAAAATTTAAAAAAAAACACAAAACCACTTTAGAAGGAGGGGGGGAAAAAAAGATGATGTTTTTTGGTGCAAAGTCAGGGGCTGTGGCTGAAGTAAACGAGAAGCACCGCTGCTCGTGCGCGAGGTGTGCACGTCCCTATTAGATTCTAATGTGTCTTTTCAAAATGGTGTATGAAGAGAAAAGGTTAATGACTCATAAACAGACCAACTTTCGAACTGTCTTGGTAAACACGTTGCTCCGGAAAATTGCACCGCTTCAATCTCAGCGGTGAGGTATTAGCAAAGTTCAAGTGGAAATAAAAGCAGCCAGGACTGATCAAACAGAATTGGGCTGGAAGCGGGGACGGAGGAGGGGGGAGCAGTTTCTGCACAATATAGTTATTTATTTCAGCATTATTACAGCCCCCCAAAACACCCAAAAAGTTTTGAAAATGTGTCAGTGCAAGTATGCTAACAGATACACAACTTGTCTGCAGCCTCACTGCAAAATAGCAGGATTTTAAGGAACTGGTGGAAAAGGCAATAATCTTTCCCTTTCCCCAAGTTAGCTTGAAGGGAAACTTTGAAAGTATGTGATAAAGCTGTTTACTTTCCCCCCTTGGTGTTGGATGGGTCACCTAAAAATAAAAGACACCAGAAAGCTGGGAAAGCGATAATAAAAAGTTGGTTTTTTCTTTATTGCACTACTGTCCAAAGTTTGAGGATACAGCTCTTCCAAGAGCTGTCTGTTTCTAAGCAGCACCTAAAATTTGGGCCACACAATTTGGTACTGTTATCCCAAAATTCTCTTCTGCTCTTCAAAAAGATGTTAAAAAAAAAAAAAGAACTATGATAAAAGAGCCCCCAACCCAGCCCAAAGGTGCCCGCAATAATGTAATCCTGCAAAGGAGGCTTTGAAACAATGTATTTCTGCAGATCTTTTGAAATTAAGCCAGCTACAGCGACCCTTGCTAATATTTTTACAATCCATTTACTTGTAAATCTATGAGGAGATGTGCATATGTTCCCCAACTATTTCCTAGCTCCTCAGCAGATACGTAAATGGAACAATGTTTGGATTTTTCCTGACAGATGATACAAAATGCTCGTGCCATTTCGGTTCCAGGGCTTGGATAAATATGCTCAGAACCACGATTTCTGTTTGTTTTCCTTGTCTAACCCGCTTTCAAGAGCTTCCCTTTAAATTTGAACCAAAACTTGCCAAAAAAAAAAATTCTGTTCCAAAACTTGTATCAATAAAAGCTCCCAAAATGATAAAATAGGAAATTGCTTGAATTGCTTGCAATGGTTCAGGGCTCACCCCCTTTTCTATGGAAAAATGACAGAACCACCTAATTGATCCTTCAGAGGGAAGAGTTTGTCAGGAGGCCTCTAATCCTTATATTACTTTTCCAAACGTGCAGCAAGAATGCGAGATTTTCCTAACGGAGTCAAAGCACATGCTGGGCTTTTTGCCCTTTTTTTTTCTTTTTATAACTTAAAAAAAAAAAAAAAAAAAAAAAAAAGAGGGGGGACACATAACATGACTGGGCCACGAGCAACCAGCCCATGGATTTATTTTCTCTCCTTAATGTGCAACTGGGCCTACTGAGCCCAAGGAGCCCCACGTGGAGATGCCAAGCGAGTTGGTGCTGCGGGCCCTGCACGGAGTGTCCGGGGGTCCCTCCTGCAGCTGCAGAGCTGACAAAAACCAGGTATTTTTCAGAGTTGAATTAGAAGCACAAACTTTGTCCAGGCAGAGCCCAGAGTTGCATCCCAACCTCTGCAAACTCCTTTTGCTCTTGTTTTCCTCCTGCCTTTGAGCAAGTGTACGGTTTGGAGTTTCGTGTCCCCGCTGGCCTGGCATTTCCTCACCAGCACCCCAAAATTTGGAGGAGGCTGGGGAAGGAGAGGGGACCATGACGGGAGAAGGGGATGAAACTTTTGCAGCTCTTCGGGCTGCCTGGGAAGCTGCCGCCCCTCTCTCTGCAATTCCTTGCCTTTTTCTCGGCGGAAAGAGCCCGGAGAGGCTTTCTCACCGGGAGAAAAAAAATATTCCAATTAAATTAATAAGAATAATGTAGTCAAAATCTCCTGCAGGAGGAAATAATCTGGGGTTTGAGTCCGCCACAAAGCATTTCCTCGTTAAACCATTATATCCTGCTAATTGAAGGGGTGTAATTCAGCGTCCTGCAGCAGCGCGCGGGGAAAAAGGGGGGGCCGGGGGATCCGCGGCCGCGCAACTGGGGGGCACCGCGGAACGACACCCCTCCCATCACATTCCCCGCGTAGCCCCGTCCCGCCGAGAGCGGGGGGCGCAAAAGTTGCGCCGAGTCCCGCGGGGGCCCGATCCGCGGGCGGGAGGGTGGCGAGGGGGGGGACACGGGACACACGCGGGACAAGTTTGCGGGTGTCCGTGCGGGGACACGCTCACGGGTCCCCGGCCGCGGCGGCCTCCGGGGGTGCGGAGGGCGCTGAGCGCGGGGGCGGCTGCACCGCGCCGCACCGCGGGAGCGAGCCCAGGTGCGGGGGACGGTCCCTCTGTCCGCGCCCGGGGCGGCGGGGGGGTGGCGCGGAGCCGGCGGGGCCGCTCCCGCGGAGCCCCGGGCGCGGTGCCGGGGGTGCGGGCCGCGCCGTGCCCGGGGCGGGGAGCGGCGCAGCGGCTCCAGCGCTGCCCCGGGGCCGCGGTGCGAGGCTGTGCGGGGCGCTCCGGCGCGGGCGGCAGCATCGGCGGCATCGATCGCGGATGACCAAGCACGGCGGGGCCGTGCGGGGTTGTCCCGCAGCACCGCGCCCGCGCGGCCCCCCCCGTTAATTAAAGCATTAATAAGTAGGCGCCATTAGCCATGTGCCGACACAAATGGCCGTGCGGGAAGGGGGTGGAGGGGGGGGGGATGCGAGCGAAAGGCAACAAAGTTAGTTTCGGCGAGCGGCGGTGGTGCCCCTTCCCCGGCGCGCACGGCCGCGCACCCCCGCAGCGCCGGCCCCACCGCGCCCCGGCGGCCGCTTACCTGGGTGAGACAGAGCGGAGAATACATGACTGCTGCGGGGGGCTGCGGTTTGGAGGTGTGCGTGTGCGGGGAGAGAGGGAGAGAGAGAGGGGGAGAGAGAGAGAGGGAGAGGGAGAGAGAGGAGGGGAAAAAAGAGAGAGAGAGAGGAGAGGAGGGGGAGCCCCGAGCCTGCTTCTTGCTTTCACATTTCCAACTCTGCCAAACTGCAGCCAGCGCGGAGCCGCTCCATGAGCTGAACTTTAACCCCGCCTCGACTTTCCCGCACTACGCGCTCGGCATGCCTGCCCCGCGCGCCGTTAAAGGCATAGCGCTCCGCTGCGCGCCCCTCCGCCGCCCCCGCTCCGCGCCCCTGCGCTCCGCTCCGCGCCCCTCCGCTCTGCGCCGCGCACCGCCCGCCCCGCGCCCCGCGCCGCCCGCCCGCGGGGGCGGGGAGGGGCGGGGAGGGGGCTGCGGCGCCGCCGCCTCCCTCCGCCCCGCCGCCCCGCAGCGCGGCCAGCCGCGGAGCACAGAGCCCAACTCAAAGTTTTCTTCGGTTTTTTTGGTGGTGGAGGGGGGGAGGTTTTGTGTATTTTTTTTTAATCATAATTATTATTTATTTATTTTGCTCTTCCCGTGGGGGGCTGCGGCTCCGTTCGGCCCTTGACCATGGAGGGATGGGGTGGAGGAGTTGGAGGGGGGGGTGCCGGAGGGAGCGGCGTTGCCTTCCACAACTTTCCCCATCCCCTTTGGCACTTGTCATTTTAAATCAAGCGCTTTTAAATCGAGGGTGCCTTATTCCACTTAATAATAATAATTTTCTTTAAAAAAATAGCAACACAAATTCAGCTGCACATCGCACCCCCCCACCCCCCGCACCCTCCTTACTTATAAAATCTAAAAGTGAAGCGCTTAAAATTAAAAATACCCCCGCGCCTCCTGCCACTTCTGAAGCGCATTGTCTTGGCACCGGCAACGTTTGGGTTTGGGGTTTGGATGCTCTCCAGCCCGCTCCTGAGGACTCGGAGGGTGTCCCGGGTGGTGTGTGTGTCCCCCATTTCCGCTTGGGAATAGCGTTCTCCACTACTGCTGGAGGCGGTTTAGGTGACCCCCGTGTCAGTTATAGGCGCGTAGTTAAAGGTTTTTTGGGGTTTTTTTTTTTTGAGGGTGGGGGGAGCGACGACACACGCAGGGAAAAATTCCATCTATAGGGGAATAAGGGGAAAAATCCCTCCCCACAGTTTGTTTAGGAGGTGGCGGAGGAGTGGGTTGTGTCCCTCCCCCGTCCGTGCCGCACCGTTCCCAGCCTTTTGCGGTTTCCAGCATTATCTTTTAAGTAACTTTTGGCGCCCTTCGGGAGACTTTTGGCCGCGGGACGGCTGGTTGCGCCCTCTAGGCAGGGGCCACGGTCAAGTGCAGCCCCTCCGCAGCCGCGGACAACCCCCCCCCAAAAAAAATAAAGGGAGAACAAAACCACCTCCCCCCCGGCGGTATATTTGAGCGCTAAACGGGTGGCCGCGCAAGTTATCCTCATTTCTCCCAACTCAGCGTTTTGTTAAGCATGCTTTAAAAAATAAATAATTTTTTAAATGTAGGGAGTTTTAGCTTTTTTTTTTTCTTTCTTTCTTCTTCTCCCCTCCCCCCCCCCTTTTTTTTTTTTTGGGTGCTAAATCCGGAGATTTCCGAGGGCTCCGTCCCCGCCAGCGGCCCCGTTCCCCCGCGGGGCGCCGCCAACTTCGGCGGAAAAGAAAAAAACAAAAAAGGAGAAAAAAAAGGAAGAAAAAAAAAGGGAGAAAAAAATAAAAAGAGATGAAAAATATAGAGAAAAAAATGAGAATTAAAAAAAAAAAAAAGGAGGAATAAAAGGAAAAAAAAGGCGCGCCCCTCCCCCCGGGAGAGTTCAAACGTCGCAACACCCACCCCCGGCGCTGATTGGGCGGTGTCGGGTGACGTCACAGAGCACAGCCCCGCCCATTGGTCCGCGCCACGGTCCGTCACAGCGCGCGCCCGCGCGCGTTTCTTTGTGCGCGGCC
Source organism: Lepidothrix coronata (assembly GCF_001604755.1). Lineage (NCBI taxonomy): Eukaryota > Metazoa > Chordata > Aves > Passeriformes > Pipridae > Lepidothrix > Lepidothrix coronata. The sequence continues at coordinate 5,379,331 of NW_016690192.1, read as the reverse complement.
GCGGCCGCTCTAGGACGGGCGCGCGCGGGGCCGGCGCGCACGTACGGGCGGGGAGGGGGAAACACGGGGGGGAATCTGTCAAGCTCAGCGGTTTTCTCAAATCCCTTCGAAAAAAAAAAAAAAGGTTAAAAAAAAAGAGAAAAAAAAGAAAGGCGGCGGCGCAGCGCTGCGCGCCCGCGCTCCCTCCGCGCCCAGACCCCGCGCAGACACAATAGCGAATTCCCTCTGCTGCGAAAGCGTGGGAATCGGGATAAAAATACAACACACAAAAAAGAGGAGTTTAAGCGGCGCCGCGTCCCACAGGCAGGGATAACAGGCATAACACTGATAACAGTGCGGGAGAAACTTTGCGGGCTCTGGTGGTTGGCGGCACTCTTTTTTTTTCTCTTTTTTTTTTTTTTTCCGCGATTTTTTTTGTATTTTTTAATGGCTTAAATCAACTCGCGGCCGTTGGGAACCGGAAGGGAAAACCCGCCGCAGCCAACTGCGGCCGGCTCTTGGATGGGATGTATTGGGGTTTTGATTTTTTCCCCTTGGGTTTTGGGGTGATTTGGGGGTTTTGGTGGCTGCGGCGCGGGGCGAGCCGGGGCCGGGGGATCCGGGCGCTGCCGCCACCTCTCCCCGCTCTGCCTGGTGGGCTTCCAGTGCCCGGGACTTTGCAGAAGTTACGAGCGATTTGGCAGCCTCACGCCCACCTCCCTCTTCTCCTCCTCCTCCTCCTCCTCCTCTTCGCCCCCGCCCCCGCTTATTTCCGCAATCGCCGCGATTCGCACAGGAGACCCGCACCGGGGGGCGGCGGGGCTCATGGACATCCCCCGCACACCCCCCAACGCCGGGCGGCCCCGCAGCGTGTCCCGCCCCCGCCAAGCCCCTTCCCAGCCGCGGGGGTCCTGCGCGGGAGGGCGGCGGGGGAGTGCTGTGGATGGATGCTGCGAGCGCCCCTTGCACGGGTAACCCCCCCCATCCCACACGGATAACCACCACCCCCCGCTTGGATAACCCCCCCTTGCACGGGTAATCTCCTCCCTTGCACGGGTAACCCCTCCGGCACGGGTAAACCCCTCCCTTGCACGGGTACCCCCCATGCGCACCCTTCGCACGGGCAGCCCTCCCCAGCGCGGGGAACCCCCCGTCCTTTGCACCAGCAAAGCTCCTTTGCTGCACGGGCAAAGTTACCCGGCACTGGCAAACCCCTCATCCTCGTTTGCACGACCACCTTTACATCCCCCCCTGCTCTGCACAAACCCTACCCCGCTTCGCCCCCCCCCAGCTCCGGGTGCGGTGCCGGTGCGGGCCCCCCCTGGCCGGGCGAGCCCCCGGCGGGGGAGGACCGATTCTCCCCGCAGCGCGGCCGTGCCTGGCAGCGATGCAGCAGCCGAGCTGCAAAGTCTCCAACTTACACGGCACCCCTAAAATAGTCCTGATTTCATCCCTGAAAGGATTTCCTGGCTTTGTGTGTCTTAACTAGCCTTGGCCATTTTTGTAGAATAACCCCATTATTCACAGCTCCGAGGGTACAATCTGCTAAAGTCACTTAATAAAAAAAAAAAAAAAAAAAAAAGCAAAACAGAGGAGAAAGAAAAACCTTCAAAGGGCGTGAGAAATAAAGGCAAACAAACAATTGTCTGTGGCTCTCAGCTCCCCTTGATCGTGGATACCCGCTTCATTAACAGCAGAAGCATTATATGCTTAAAACTGGAAGCCTCAAGATGCGTGATAGTACTGCAAAATTAATTTGGAAGGGGGGGAGCAAGTGGATCTGAAGGTTAATTACTATTTTTTGACAACAAAGTGAGACTTTGACTCACACAACTTAACTCATAAGGAGTGGTGTGGTTACCCCTCTGAATTTACTGCTTTTAATCGACTTGAGCAGGTAGTTAAAGAGACAGAGGTTGCAGCCACAGTGTATTGAGTACAGAGATGAAAAAAAAAGAAAAGGAGTAAGAAAGTAAAAAAACCGTGAGACGGTGATTTTCAGTTTCCAGTTTGGGAGCCCCAGACCTGCGCTGGTGACAGCGCGGCTCCATCTGCGGCACGTTTGAACCTCCCGACAGCGGCTCTGCTTTCTTGGTTACCTCCTGGTGACCCCTCGGAAGGACTCCGCCAATTCCCAGCGGTCTGGAGACCACAGGTTGGAAACCACTGGTTTTGCATAAACTTGTGGTATTCGGCGCAGGCTTAGGTCGCAAGGGCTCCTCTTAGCAAATTGTCGAAGGATGATGTGTACTGCATAAATTAAAACATCATGTCCCCTTGCCATGTGAAAGCATTATTAAAAGAAGCATAATAAGGGATTTCCACCATGTTATCAAGCATACAAAGAAAACTCCAAATGGGAGGGATGGCTGTCATCGGGGTAGAACAAGCTGGGATTTTGGAGAGGCTTGAGAAGCGCTTTGAATAGCCCGTCAGTTGGACAAGGATCAGTGCTGACAATAGCCGGTCTATATGTGGTATGGCCTGTTAACATACAGCAGCAATCATTAAAGGCCTGAGCCGGACAACAGGGCTCTTTGGGGCCCTGAGTGGTGTTGGTGGCTTTGGGAGAGCCACCATGGCAGCTCGCCTGCCCTGGGAGCAGCTGCACCCCAGTGAGAGCCAGAAGCCCCCCGAAATAGCTGGAGGTCAATCCTGATCCCCTTTCCATCAAAACCTTAGAGCCACACGCTGCTGACTCACATCTCCAAGAGACCTAAGTGCCAGTATGGTTGATGGAAATCAATGTCCTGATGTTTCTGTGTCATCCCATGACCTGCTATGGAATTATCTACAAATCTTAGCAGAAATGTCATGGAGGAGCTATAGGTTAGTGCTGTGCATAACCTGGTCCCAGCATCCATCGTGGCATCAATAATATTCTGAAGATACCAAAAATTAGAGTATTCTGTAAGACTCTCTCCAGGGAAGATATTGTTTTATTATTCTACGTGTACACAGAGAACTGAGCATAATGGGATTTTCCTCCTCTAGTTAGAAGGCTTCAAACCCTGATGCAGTATAGTTCCCCATGCTGGGGGGTTGGAACTAGGTGATCTTTAAGGTCCCTTCCAACCTAAGCCATTCCATGATTCTACAATAAATAAATAACACAGTCATGCGAACACTGTGTCGCCCTTAAACGAGAGGGCAGGTGGGCAGAACTTTCAACCTCCAGGCTCCAGATTACAGGGAGCAGCTTTAATAAGCAGGGTAATATGTTTAATGGAAATTCTCACTTTACACTGCTAAATACATGTGCATAATAAGGTTTTTGCATGCAATATTTTCTGTCCATTGCCATGATTCCCAGCAGGAAAGCTGAGGAGGATAAATAGGTGCTTCAGTCCCTATCCTACAGATGAAGGCGACTGCACCAGAATTTGGGGTCTAGGCCCAAGCCACAAGGTGGGGATGGGAATTAATGGAGTTGTGCTAAGGGCAAGTGGGAATAACTACACTAAAAATTGGTCAGTGTTATTCCTTTCTGTGAAAACTCCTGCTTTAACCACGAATTCCTGGCGGCATCGCTGCCTGGCACGGCCGTACGTGGGGCGCTGGCTCCGGAGCCGAGCGCATCGCAGAAATGCCTGCAGAGTTGTAATGCATTTCCACAGGGTCTCGAGTCTATTGCGAAATGCACTGCAGAGGAAATAACTTCCCAGCAAAAGTGTGCAGGCTGCAGAAAGGAAGCAACAGAACCGAGAGAGACGAGAGAGGCAGTGTTTCCCCTTTTGTTTTACTGTAGATCTTCTATGGGGAGCAAAATAAATGGTAATGCTATTTTAACCTAAAAACCACTTTGCAAGCAGGATTTATTTGAAAAACAGAAATAGACCTCTAAGTGAAAGTGCTGTGTGAAAGTGAATGCAGTTTATTAAGCTCGCTGTTATTTACTCATGGGTTCGAGCAGTGCCAGTCGGCCCAGTTCTGGGGCAGACCCGGGCCAGTCCAAGGGCCAGCAGGCACCTAAAAATCCCTTTCCACCATGTTGATGCCACCATCCAGCTGGATATGTCCTCCATGCACAACCAGGAAAGATGCAAACAGGTACAGTTTTCCTCAGATATATTTTATTTGTACGCAGTCCCGCAGTGTTATCGCGGCTAGAAGCTGATGGACACCTCTCACAGTGGTACAAAATAATTCTCCAGCGATATAGAGTGATTGCAGAGCACAGAACTGATATTGCCGTTGTCCCAAATCCAATGTTTTATCAGGCAGTTTGGCATAAACATTTTGGACCTAATCTCGCTCGCCTCGATGAAAATTTCGCTTGATAAAGTTTGCGCAAGAGTGGTATAAACATGGTGTGGCAAATAATGTTTATGTGCCCATACACACCCATACACACACTATTTATTTTGGTATATTATATATCTATGCATTGTCATATTTATTTATGCAATCTATTTCTCAAAAGGAAAGTAAGGCTTTTGTCAATACTTTTATATGAGAACATTTTACATCCAGGGTTTGCTCAGAATATAGAAGCTGAGATTCAAGGCAGGCTGTGAAAAATAAACCTTAAGAATTGCTGACTGGACTTTGTAAAGTTTCAGGTAACACAAACAGGTATGTGACAAAAAAAAAATTATGTCTAAGAGAAAAAGGAATATTAATACTACTAATAATCATCACCTACACTGCTTAGAAACAGCGGTGGTCTTTTATCCCTCATTAACATGCATTCCCTGCTGTCCTTCACTGCAGGCTTTTCTCTGGGGTCTGTAACTTTCACAATGAGATGGGCATTATTTACCCAAATAAATAAATAAAAATCAAACCAGCAATCTGTTGCACTACTAAGCAAATTTTTTCCCACATTTTTTATCTATGTTAAAGTTTTGGGAAGAAAAAAAAAATAATCCGAGTGGCCTATTCAGACACAAACTCAGAAAACTTTGTGCCTAGGTTAGAGATGGGCTGGTTAGGAGGGCACAGTAACAGGTGCAGGTTTATTACTGCTTTTCTGGCACTAAATTCATCTGGAAGTCTCTTCCACAATTATTTTTTATAAAATAGTTTTAGCCCTGCTGACCTATAGCACACATGAGGTCTGATCACTTTCCTCAATGATACAGAGCAGGAAGGTTTTCCATTGCAAGTTTTGCTAACTCTCTCTCTTTTCTGCTATTAAAAATCCAGCCCTAAATTAGATATTCTTTAGAAGGTGGTAAGTTCTATATTATTCACAGAAAGGACAGGCACTGTCTAATACAGCTAGTTTATAAACACCCACTTTTAGCCCATAAACTTTGAACTGAATGAAATTTTAGGGAATAAAAAGTAATACTCTTCCACCAAGATTAGTAACTTTTCACCTCACTACTTTCTCTAATTTTATAGACAACTTCATAATGTTCAAGGAGTGAGTCATAAAAATTGTGCTGTATCTCATGTGAAAAGGTTGGTTGTAACAACTCACACCTGCACGAGACCCAACACTTCTACCTAAAAGATGTCACAAAAAATCACAGATTGAAGCACATCCGCTCTCTTTTGCTTGGTCTGCCTTTCCCAGTGCCTATGGCTCCTTTGGAATAGTGAAAGAAATGTGTTCGTCTCACCACCTGATTTTTTTTTAAGTCTTTATTACTGTAATTCACTGACCTGCCGCATTGTAAGCCCTGGCAATATAGATCCCTGTGCTGGGCACCCTGCACTGGTACTGGATCTCTCTGGAGAGGCTGCTTTGTTGGGTTTTTTTTTGCATAAAAGAAGTTTTTCTTAAAAAATAAGAAAGAAAAAAAAAAAGAAGTGTAATCCGTGTGGGCTGCCTGTCACAATCACTGCTTTCATCTCCTAACAGCAGGGAGAAGGTGAGACCATCCTCTGCTCACCCGACTGTTGTGTTAACTTCTATACTGGGCTGGGAAGATTTCCACAGGGTAACCCCCGGAACAACCAGGCACGATGCACAGGTGGCCCTTACAAAGACGTGCTCAGCCACGGTTTTATTTGGATTCCTGGAAAAGCACATAAATCATGACACCGCCCCACGTACGTGTGCCCGACCCCTTCCTTAAGTTCTTGGATGAAAAGGTTATTTTTGAGCCTATGAAGCAGGTGTACGTATGGTCATGAAGCTCGCGGGCAGAGATACACAGACTGTATTATTTCTCCCTCAGAAAACTGAAAAGCCGAGCCAGGAGATCCCCCAGCCCAGCTCCCCCCCTCTCCAGGAGGAAATAAGCATTTCCTTAAAAATATTCTATTTTTTTCATCCTCTTCAGATTCAGATTGTCACTAAATATAGAAACTCTTGTAGCCACACAAACCGTGCATCGCCCCACAGCTGCTCATTTGCAATTTGTTCTGCACTTAAAAATCTCTTAATGCTACAAATAAACTTTGGGAAAGTTACATCCCAATAAACAATGAGGTGTTGTTTAAAATTACATGTGCTGCTGTATTATTAGGTCTCTACCGACACTACAATTATCTTTTGAAGCTTGCAATAACGCATTAGCTGTTCAGTCAGACGCAGAAATAGACTGGTGGATAAGCCCTCTGCCATTTTTATGAATGGAAAATATTTTAAAAGATTGTTTCCACTTTCTTCTTTGTCCTCTCCCCCGATAGGAGCCCCCTCGTCGAAACTCTTCCCCCACGTCACTTTAATATTCATATATATTATCCATACATTGCGATACATGATTAACTGCCTTACCCCCCCACCCCCCCACCGCCCCGAACAATACAGATACTTATTGGATTAACTACTCAGTCCTCGCTGGAAGGAAACCGGTATCCGTGAGCTCTCGCTTTTATTTGCACGTACAGTTGTAGATCTGTGGCACGACAATAAAAATAAATAATAACAATAATAATAATAAAAAAAGGTGGATAATCCCTACGCGCGGGAGCGCAGTGTCCGCCGCAGCATCCGCCCGCTCCGCGGCACCATTTTTACTCGCCGAGGGAGTTCGCAGCCCGGAGGTTTCTGCCCGACTTTGCCCGATTTCTGCCCCTCTCCGAGCAGCCGCTGCCCGGCGTGGGCGACGGTGATGGGCGTCGCAGCTCCCGGTCCTCCGGGCCCCCCCTCCGGCACAGCCTTGGCACCGCATCGCGGCGGTGGGGGGGACAGAAAGTAGAGGTGGGGGGAGAATTAAAGCAAAGCCCTTAAAGTTTGCTGTTTGATTTTGGTCTGGCTCTTGATTATTTTTGGGGGGGGGGGGAGAAGAACAAATAAATAAATCTCGCAACCTGCCAGCTCTGCCTTCCCAACGCTCGCCAAGTCACTGGTAGCCATTTTCATCTAAGGTACAGGAGAAGGAAAGAAAAAGCAAAAAAAAACCCCAAAAAACCAACCAAAAACGTAAAAAAAAAGAAAAGAAAAAAAAGAAAAAAGGAAGAACCAAGAAAGGAAAAACCCCTCGAAGCAGCGCAGCCCGGGGCCGCTCCAGTTGCTCCGCGCCCGCTCAAACCCCGCCACTCGCTCCGCCGGCCCGCGGGCTGATCTTTTTTTTCCTGTATATTTTTTCTGTGTTTTTCCTCCTTTTTTTCCCCCCTTCCTTTTTTTTTTTTTTTCCCTTTCCCCCTTCCCCCTCCCCCCCCGCCTTTTCCCCCTCTCTTTTGCCGCAGTCTCCGTCCGGCTCTGGGCGAGTCCCGGCAACCCCGCGCCGGCGAAGGGCTGATTTATCGCTGCTCCAGCCCCGGCTCGCAATTCTGTCACTCTAAATCACGCACATGCGAGGAGCGGGGAGGTTTTGGCCAGCTCGGAGCCACCCTCCCCCCCCCAAAAAAAAAAAAAAAAAATACAAATAACCAAAAGGGTGAAGGGGGAGAAATCCAGGGGAGAGCCGGCGCCCCCCGACCCCTGCCGCAAAATAAAGTCTCAATAAAAGTGGCGGGGGCGGCGCGGAGGGCGGGAGGGATGGAGGGACGGAGGGAGGGGGGCACCTGGCAGCCGCCGCGCCCGCCCCCGCCGCTCCCCGCAGTGCCTCCCGGGCCCGGCTCCGCGGAGGGGGGTGCGGGGGCACCCCCGAGCTCTCCCGCCCAGCGCGGTCCTGCCTGCCAGCAGCTGCACGCACCGCCGCTGCAATCCCCTTACACATGTGCTTATCCACAGACATTATTCCTATCCCAATATATGCATGTCTATGGGGGAGTTACACGCTCCGGAGCGTGGTGCTGGAGCCGCAGCATCCTCCCCGGTGACAGTGGGACACAGACCCCCCCAGGCAGCCTCCGGCTCTCCCAGCCCTGCAGCAGAGGGGCTCTGTGCCAGCCAGGTGCAGCGACTGCAGAACCCCTGCGTCCCAGCGCTGCTCCCACCACCCATGAATCAAATCTGCAAAGCCAAGGGGTCCTCTGGACCAGAGATATTTGAGCATCACAGCTTGGGGCCTCTCCCCACTACACCTGTTAAGCCATACAGTGGGTTTGCCTGTTATTTCCCATCACATCCTTTATTAGTAAAATCAGGGGAAAAAAAGGAAAATCAGTATGAAAAGTGCTGTTGGAATTATTATAATTTAGGAGTTGACACAATCCATGGGGATTTCCATCCCAATGTGGGCTCTGCTGGGTCTCCTTGGCTGCACCCAGAGTTAGAGCAGGGTTGCAGGGGAGAAGTTTCAGAAATGCTTGAATCCCACCAGCTGCATTGGCAAGTCATTGAGACTTGCGCTGCTGAGCAAGGGAGGAGTCACTCCTGAGAGCAGGATGGTCACATGCAGCCAGAGATGCTTACAGGGCTAATAAAATCTGGGATAAACCCCCCAAAAATAATGCAGCATACAGAGCAGGAGGCTGAAACTATTTTCTGGTGCTGCACTGCAGCATCAAACTGACTAAAAAAAAAAATTCCCCCTCACTTGTTAAATTCAAGAAATATTTCCAGATTTTCAGTGTCACTGAGCTCCAAACTTTGATGCAAGTGACTTCTGCCCTGCTTGGCAAAGGGAACATGTGGGCAGGCCTCCTGCATATGCAACACAGAAAGAACACTGAATCTCCACGGAAAATCCTGCCCCTTGCAGGTTTGGAAAACCAGTAAGCAGAGGAGAAATGTACAGAGCAGAGGAGGACACAGGACACCTGAGTATAGGGAGAGAGTGGCTGTGGCCAACTGCCTTCCCTGTCCCATGCAGACTCCAGGGAAGCTGCTTTTCCCTCCTCGCAGCAATACTGCTCTTCCCAAAACATTCGAGACATCGGGATGGAACACTGTAGGGAAAGGAGCCTGTTCCCATCTGCAAGGACCAGTGCTGGTGCTCTCAGTGCCCTCCAGCCATGGGAGTGCAAAGGAGGCAGCAGCCAGACACCCCCTCTTGCAGGGGGGCCCCTTTGCATCTCCTGCTGGGACCCCCATCCTTCACCTCATCCTTTAGGATGGTTTTATGGCAGTTTGGAAGTTTTTGTGGAAGGCAGGGCAGGATGGGGTTGGGTATCCCATCAGACAGACAGCCCTGAGTCATAGGTACCCCAGAACACAGGCACTTGTGGTACAGAAGTACCCCAGTACTCAGGTACTCCCAAGCAAAATAACTGCCAGCACACAGGTACCCCAGCACTCAGACACTCCAGGACACAGATATCCCAGTATAGGACTATACCTGCACATGGATACCCTAGCACACAGATACTCTAGTATGCTGCTACACCTGCCCATAGGTATCCTGTTACACAGGTGCCCCAGCACACAGACATCCCAAAACATCACTACATATGCACGCCAGTGGCCCACATGACTGTACCTGCACAAAGATAACCCAAAACACATCCGCTGGAACTCAGGTACCCTGGCACTCAGGTACCCCATCACCCATGGTCCCTGGGCAGCACCTCCAGCTGTGCCCTGTGCCCCACGCAGCCCTGGGCTGGGCTCACTGGGTTTTTTACTGTTCCCCAGAGCAGGACAGGTTGGTGCAATTTGCCTTTAATTCCAAACGTCACGAGCGAGCCCTACTCCAAAGCTTATGCCAAAGGCCTTTATAAATTCCTAGCTAACTTGATTTAAAAAGTGTGATTGTAGGAAATAATGAAGGTTGCTTTCCCTTGTTGCCACAAATTTGCATTCAGCGGACGACGGCAGTGAGGCTGCGGCCGTCACTGGATTTCTTCGGAAAAGCTACCAATGGTCTGCAAAGACAGCTGGAATTCATATTAGAATATTTTTAACGTGCTCTTACAAATGCTTTGGCATACGCCTATTCCACTCCTTTTAATGATGTTGACTTCATTTCCTTCAACATGGGGGGGGGGAATGCTACACCAACAAGACTTAATTAAATTAATAAGGAGAAGCAATAATAAATAATCCCAGTTGCGTTCCTGCAGGGTTGCAAAACGTGGATTCGGGGCGGCTTGAACGGTAACACCCAGCAACTTTTGCAGATGAGTTTTTTTAGACCGGCGCATCCTGCTCTCCTCTCTGCCGCCCCCCTCCCGTGCGCGATGCCGTGAGGGAGGGGCCGGGGGGGACCCCGGGGGGCGCGGGTGGCGGTACCTGTGCCCGCGCACCTGCCCGCGCGCCCCCGCACCCCGAGCGCGCCCCCGCGCCCGCCGGGCCCCGCGGCGCCCCCTGGAGGCGGCCGCGCGCCGCTCCCGCCGCACCCCCCCCGCGCCTCAGCCGCGCAGCGCCCCCTCCCGGCGGGAAGCGCGCGGGCTCCTGGGGGGGCCCTTTGCGGCCAATCCCGGCAGAAATACTGCGAAACCCGGGGGAAATGGTCCACATTAAAGCCTCCGAGCACGCTCGCCCTGTCTTTGCCCGAGGTTTCCGTCAGCCACGATGTGTGGATACGATACCAGCAGAGTCAGGCTTTCCCTGTCCCCCACGCCTGCGTGTGGGGAGGGGAAGGTGGGGTGTGTCCCCCTCCCTCCTCGGGAATTCCAGAGGGTTTGTGGAGGAGGAGTGAGGTTAGAGACGCCACACTCCCCAGGGACACCATTTCCCACCTTTCCCACAACCCATCCCTGGACACCATCAGTGTGGGCAGACCTGTGTCCCCAGCGGGTCAGAGAGGGGTCCCTGTGCTTTGCAATGGGCGCTGAGGTTTTATTTACCCAAAGGGAAGGATGCTTGGTCATCTGACTGAGCACATCTCCCACGGGAGACAGATATGCTCAGAAAAATGGAAGATGGGCAGGTGGCTTCAGCATGGGGGGACATTAACACACAAGGACAGGTCTCCGGCTGATGGACTCGCTGCCTTCACCTGCTAATTCACGCCAGCTGTTGGTGTGTCCTGTCCTGCTGATGGTTCTAAAGATGCTTCGCTGCCCTTCCCCTCTCCTAACCAGCCCTGTAAGGGCAGCTCTGATCAGTTAATGTTAATGCCAATAAGGCTTTCAGACCATAAAGTATTTATCTGGTTGTTCAGTGTTAAGTATTTTCCGGTTTTAGCTCTGAAATGCTGCAGACTCCTGAATAATCACTGTCCGTTACCTTATATCTATCACCTTTCTGGTTTTAGTCTGCGCAAAATGATCCTGTGTGCTGGGAGTTTTGCCTTGAAGGATATTACTGAATCTCCCTGAATGACACTTTTGTACGTACAAGAGGACAAAACATTTCATGTTATAGGTATAGACACACGTAAATACCATGGTGTTGCTATAACCATCCACAGGAACATTAATGTTGGTTTTAAAGGAAAGGCAAATTCTGTACAGAATTTGTAATATTTTCCTTGGGCTTTCTGCAATCAGCTTCCAGAGCCTCAGCAGAAAACCCCTTTTACGCCAAATTTTAGGGACTGTGACCTGACAGAGGACTTCCCAATGTGCTCCACTGAAATGTTTTTTGGCTGCTGCTCTTACTGGTGTTTGCTAATTGAAAATACACATTTTTACCCACCCGGCCCATTTTTTTTACCCAAGTAATAAAATATGACACTAGAGGGCGGCCTGTTAATGTAATTCAATAATGAAGTTGCAGCGACTGCACATGGAGATGTAGCATCGTCCCCTGCTTGGAGCCAGGGCTGGAACGTCACCTTCTCCTTCTCTGAGACAATCACTGCTGCCCCGAGACATGGGGAGTATCCAGAGTGAAATACCAGAACCCAAAATAATAAATATTGCTAAGAAGTGTTATTTTCCAGCAGACCCATGCGATTTGTGTTGTTTCACAAGCAGTCCTATGCTCAGGTCTCAGTCCAGCTTGGAGGAGGAGGTAGCAGGAGTTATTCCATCCATTCCCCAATGCCAAACCCATGTCTTGCCCCAAACCCTGGTGCCTACTTTTGCAGGTAAAGGACAGTGCTGCAGTTGCAGCCCTTTTTTAACAGCCTGCAGTGCAGTTCACTCGCTCTCAGGCTCTGCACAGCCCTCCCGTGATTGAGGAGGCTTTTACCATTCCAGACACTGGTTTTCTTGTGTCAAATGAGGTTAATAGCAGCATGCAATTTAATTAATTAAAGATTGCGAGTATTTTTAGCACACCAGACGCAGTATGTGTCAGAAATTCCAGGTATTATCTAAGCACGCAGGGCTGGTGTTATCGATATTTACATTTTGTACCGCCTGGAAGCGAGGTTTTCCTTGTAGTAGGCTGCCAACAGCAACACCTTTTCCCCCCAGATTTAGAATCTGTGAGCCAAATGTGAGCTAACAGGCACAAGTGATGTCAGACAGACTGAGGTAAGGCCAAGGACACAGGTGACACTACGGTGACACTACAGTGCACAATGGCAGAGACGGGTGAAGCTGGAGGTTGTCACACATGGGCCACACCACAGGTGGGTTTAAGGCATCCTCAAGAGCCCTTCAGTGCTGTGAGCCCATCAAAGGTAATTCAGTGCGTTCCCCATGAAACCAGAGAACATTTTAAGCTGAACTTAACTGAGACTTTCTTATTGTCTGGAGCAGAAACTGGCCTGGAGTTACAGATGGAAAGAACTTAAATTAGTGGCCGCTTTCCTGAAAGCTGATGTTCCTTAGCATTTAGCAATAACGTGTCCTCGGTTTTTGCTAAATTGCAAACGAGCAATTAATTCTTCAGCACTTGTGCAGAATACTTTAAAAATGGAAACATGAAAGTCTTCTATTAAAATGAAGTTGATAGTATGCACCTGCCACTAATGTACTGTACACTGTGTCTTCCACTCATTATAGTGATGATTTGGGTTGAGATCAAGTGTCATATAGTGAAAATCACTTCAACATGTGCCTGTTCATATGCATAAACTCCTGTGTACCAGATGGCAAAATATAATGACATCTTAAACAGCTAATTGCATAAACCTTGTAATGCAGATAATTGCCGAACCAAAGTATGAGTTAATAATTTCCCACTGTATTGCCTGGCTTGACACTAATTCTAAAGGAAAGTTGTGACAATTCTAACACACTAAAGTTCACCAAGCGGTAATTAAAACTAGCACTTAAAATCATTCGACTTTCAAACCCTTAATTACAATTCAGTGGAATCACTTTGTAGAAATCTAACATTTATAGATAGTTACATGATAGCTGATATTTCATCATCGTCCCTTTCATGGTGGTGATCTAAGGCAGGCTTCAAGAAGTGTGTAGCTCTCCCTGGCAGCCTAAGGTGGTAATGGTTTCCGTACCAGCGGTCACTGAGAAACACTAGGAAAGCAGTGGCCAGGACTAGGAGTTTTTCCAAAGGTTACACTTAAAGCAGCATGGCAAGTAGTCATTTTTAAGCACCTGATGATGTATAAATGTAAATAAGCATTGAGCCACTACAATGAAAGGTATCAGTTTTCACAGTGTGGGTTTAAGAATTGAATTGTTTGGGTTGATAACCCAATGCACTGACCTCAAAGCCAGACTTCTAACACATCCTGAGCTCTTATCATATATTGGAAAAGCTGCCGTGGGATTGAAACAGTGAAGAATGGAAATAGAATTAATGATGGTAAATACAGTTTTAGGAGAAATAAGCCTTAGTAGACAAATGCAATTTCTTTCTTTGATGAGGCGCATCAAATAATATGATGAAGGTAAAGACTGAATGATAAAGGTCAATGAAGAGATGTGATATTCATTTTTCTATGGAGATTAGAATTAACACTGTGTGATATTCCGATCAAAAAGCATTAGAAATAGCAACAGAGCATGCACTAATTAGATTAGGAGCTGGCAAACAGCCTGTTAAAAAGTAGCTATGAATCAGGAGTCGTTATCAAACAGGAGAATTTTACCAGGATCAGCATCAGGTCAGATGCTAGTCAATGTTTTCTTCAATGATTTGGATGTAAACACTGTAAATTCACAGCTGATAAATCTGAGGGTGACAAGAACACTGGGGGAGTGACAGACAGCAATGAGAATGACACTCCAAGTGATCTCAGTTGCTTGATGAGCTGAGCCCATTCAAACACAATTGGTTTTAATACAGACAATTTAAGATTATGTGGTTTCTGTTGCTCACACTTTTAAAAGATTGTTGGAAAACTGGAGAGGGTGCAGAAAAGAGCCACAGAGAGGATTTCAGGGCTGAAGAAAGTGCTTAATTGTGAAAGACTTAAAGCGCTCAATCTGCCTCACTTACTGGAAAGGAGACTGAGACGTGACATGAGTATAATGTGTAAGTGTTTAAGTATCTGTGAGATGTGTCTGGAAGTATCTGCTGGATACCGACGATGTTTTTAAACTTTCAGAGAAAAACGGATAACTGCAAGTCGAAGTCAAACAAACTCAAGTGAGAATTTAGAGCTTTTTAAAAGCCAGAGTGGCTGAAGGCTGACTTTCAAGGCACAAAGTGGATACTGTCTTTTTTTTTTTTTATATATTTTCAAAGCTAGACCAGAATACCTGCAGTAACCAAAAACAAATTTAAGCATTTAATGCAGCGGCAATGGCACATGATGAGTTGTCATATATCAAGGGCCTTTCTTCAGCCTTCAACGCTGTGAGTTTATAAGCATTTGGAAGCAGAAACATACACCTGTGCAAAGGAATAATCAAGTAATAACAAGTCTAACACATTTCATGGGCTCTCCAGACCCAGGCCAGGTGTGCAGATATTGCACATTCATATTTCTCTAATAACATATTGTTTAAAAGAGAGAAACAGAGTTTATGTGCTGATGGGGCTACACAAACTTACCAAAAAGCAGCCCCCTACCAGCAGATATCTCATCCCTTGCCTGCCTCCTGGCATGAAACAGCTGATTTCTCAGCTCTGTGCCTCTGCTCTCTGGTAAAGGAGAAGCAGCAACCCCATCTCTGGGCATCTTCTACCTGGAAGTCAGTTTTATTTGCAGTGTGAATCAGACATTCCTGGACAGGAGTGGGTTACAGACAGAGTATTAGGCTGACACTTCACCCCAAAACCTCTTTTTCTGAAGCAGTCCTGCCTCAGCAGCTGATTCCTGTAAGAAATTGTGCCAATCGCTTGTCCTGCTGCTCACACAGCTTCTTTCTGCTATGGCTGTACATACCCACCACAGCAGTTCCCAGACATATATCCTATGTGTTTTTTGCATCCTACAAACCTGCTCCTCTCTCACCTTTCCAAAAAATTCAACAACTGTCAAAGCCACGAGCAAACAGAAATGATTTCAAGACTCTACAGTACCACCACACGATGCCTCTGACTGCAGCTCAGTGTAATGCAGAAGGAAAAAAAGCAGGGACCTCATCACATTTCCTTCAGCACTGCCATATTCAGAGGTCTCCCATCTAATTTCGGATGAAGCACAGCTTAGCCTACCCTAATGGCCTCTAGCCCTGACCAAAGCTGGGAGCTAAACTCTATCAAATCCAATAGCATAGACAGTTCCGTGCAGGGGGTCAGAGTAATGGCTCAGCACAGTCCTTTCTGCCTTTAAACATATTTATTAGCCCATGAAATGTAACTACCAGGTGTCTGTGTTGTTACTAATTTTACAGAGGGATGTAACTGGATCTGGTAGGAAATACTTTCATTCTCAGTTCTACTCTACCGCTCCCTGCAGTCTTTCCATCCACCAGGGAGCCTTTTCCCCTGTGGGAGCAGCATTGCCATGTACAGCTGGTGAAGACCAGGCTGTTTTTCCCTAGAAAAGAATGCTCCAGAGAAGATGCCATTCCGATCAGTTATAACATTTTCAGTCTATACTAAGCATCCTCTGTAAAATCTCAGCTCTAAGTGATTGAATCAAGCTCTGCAAAGTAACTGCATTCAGTAGAGCTCACAATGCATGCGTGGTACATGAAGAGATGGCACTTTTGTGTGTGTATCCATCTCCTAATTATTTATCTGAGGCAGTCCCTCCACTGTCTGTAACTAGCTGGGGCTACAGCCTTCCCTCACACACTCCACCAACTGCATGGAACATGTGCCTCCAATTCGTTCTGGGTGTTTTCCCCAAGAGCACCATTCTTCAGGGCAATTTCAGTACAACCCTCTGTGAAATTCATGCTTTTCATTCATCACATGCATGTATAAGTGCAGAATGTCATTGAGGGTACTCCAGTCTACGTATCTGCACCTTTACTACAACCTGTGCACAGAAGAGACACTGATAACGCAGTAACAAGCCAAAGCAAAGAAAGACACTGAACCGCATTATTAACTGATAACTCAAATGCCAGAAGTTTGGGGGACATTGAAATGGTCAGTGACAGCAAAGCCTGGACAGCTAGACAGTTCCAGGGACTTAGGCAGAGATCAATCCAGTGGTCGAGGACCTGCCTTTGGGCTGGCAGTGATGCTGGTGATCAACTCAAAGCAGGAAATTGTCCCTCTGATCGACTCAGCAGCTTAAAATGAAACACAAGCTGAAATTAGTTGCTGGAAAGGATGTTATCTGAGGAACTTCTTTGTCTTTAAAACAACTGATAGATCCAGGGTGTGGATGGTGACATGATGGTGACTTATTTCTAAATCTGTGAACAGAAGTTGGTCTTCCTCTTTTCTTTTGATAGGAAGAAGTCTGATGGGGGTAGGTTACCTTCCAGACGTGGAAATCTAGAAAAAAAGGCAAAATACGTTGTCATATCTCTTTACTGCTCTTTACAACACTATTTTCTGATTGGGATTTCTAGATATTTATTATATCAATGCATTCATTGAGTGAAAACAATTTCTGATTGTGGGTTTTTTCAAAACAGAATTCAGTACCGAAAACATAGCATGTATTTTGAGTTTTATTAATAAATACTGCTTAAATCGAATCTCTTCACATCATCCCCTTTCTAATCAGCATTCAGTAACATTCAACAGTGATAATGTAATAAATATTAATGAGGAACATAACTCAGAGTTCACCTACCTGGCTGTGGTCATCTGGAATTCTTCAGAGGAGGATCCATCTTTTCTCCTCTTCTCTTCAGGAGGTTTTCAGGAAAGAGTCAGCCACCATATTTAAGCTTCTCCTAAGACTGTCTTCGCTATGTCTCATATGTGTCCTGATATCCAAAGACACTGGAGACAGACTGAAAGATCTGTTGGTAGGCAGAGAAGACACTGGGAAATGGGGGTCTCCAGATTCTGTTCTCTGTGGAGCAATTGCCCTCTGCCACTAGTCTGATCAAACAGCCTTATAAATATAGGGTCATCTGGGAAGGGGAATTTGCTTCCAGAACTGGTGAAAATCACTAGAGATCTCTCATTTCTCCAGATGAACACCTGGTGACTGATTTTCTTCACCTTGCCTAATTTGCCTTTGATTTCTAAGACCCTAAGGCACTTAGGGATCAGAAAATAGTTCAGTCTATAAAAAAGAAATGCACCTCTGTTCTTACATCAGTTCTCAAATCGTTCTTACATCAGTTCTCAAATCGTTCTTTCACGCACCGCTATCACCATGTGTAATTACTTGCAGGTGTCAGCTGGAACATGGCGACTTTTGTCTTCTCAAGTGCTTTGGCCGGCAGGGACCTAACAAGCTTTGGTTTGCCCTGATTAATAGGTTGGCTGTTGGTCTAAATGACCACTGGAAACGGACATCCTGTAAGATAAGAGCTTTCACTGTCAGTCACGTGGATTGCTTCACCTCAGGATGTTCCAAAGCAGCATTGCTGGAGCAGTTTGGACCTGGATCTGAAGCCAGTGAGACATACAGACACACAGGACTCTGGAATAACTTGCAATTCAGTGGTTGAATTCCACTATGGACACCAAAACAGGATAAGAAACTAGTGATCTTGATCACAATTAGACCTGATTTATACATAATATTTACTTGTCATCTATTCCATATCCCATCAGTTTAGGTTCTTAATATGGGCACTTATCACTGCAGTGATTGCTGTCTGCTCTGTTAATTGATCATTTCATTGTTCATTGCACCTATTTATGTGTGTCTGTCAGGAAAGGTTTTGTTGTTTCAGCTATATGAGTGTAAGAATAGTTCTCCAAATCACCAAAATGGGATTAAAAAATCCTCAAAATCTCCAAAATCGGATTTTGAATGAGGCAGTGGCTTCAGGGAAGAATCTGAAGATTGTCTGCCGATCTCTAGAGATTTTTGTTGCCCAGCAGACTGGCTGCTGGAGGCTTTTCAGGTAGCAGGAAACCTTTCTCAGGAAGTTTCTGGGAGGCTTTGACATTTATAGAGTGGCTGTCGGTGTTGCATAACCTCAGGAGCATCATTATCATTGACCTATTGCAGAGCTGCCACTATTTCATGCTCTGTGTTCTTCAGCAGAGCAGTGCTTTTCTTAACTCACCTCTTGTCAGTAAGATCTTTTTGCTGTATCTTTTCATTTCTATTTAGGATATAGAGTAAGAGGAAGACAAAGAGACTCTAAAAATTAGAGAATTCTGAGTTGAGCGCTGTTTTTGTAAATTTTGGCCAGGGTTAATTTCTAAAAGATAATTCTTGTTTACTATTCAGTTCAAGTAATAGATTGTAACGCTGTTTTTATTTTGGTGTTTCATTTCTAACCTCCATTATTTATTTGGCTTATTCACAGCATTTTTTAAGGTTTCTCCCCATAGATCATTTCATTGTGGCAGTTGAAGCGATCTCTGCATAGTCAAACACTACTTTATGCAGATCCCATTGGGGCTATTCACATATCCATATGTGCATGCAGTTCCCACTAATGCTTGTCAATGGGACTTAACATATGAGCATGGACATGAGAATAGACCCCTTGCTGGGCACTTGACTAGATGGGGTTTTTTTTTTGATGTTGATCCAGATCATTCACAGCAAATGTGGCTGTTATTAGAAATCACTGCAACTTAACAGGACCACCGAGTACAACCTCCCTTCCCTTCATCCACATGGGAGCTGCTTGGTGGGGTTTGCAGGCTCAGGGTAAATATTTCCTAGACACAAACTGGAATCTAAGGTTATTGCACAAGGTAGCTTTATTCTGTGTGCTCCCTTCTGTTTTCCATGAAAGAGTATGCAGTTAAGTTACTCCACTAAAGAAAGAACAGGTTTTTTAAGTAGTGAAGAGGGACTTGGACATTTGGGCTCTCTCTGTGTCTCCATATAGGCAGGGTGGTTGAAGCTTTAACATTCAGTACTTATGAAAACAAATGAAAAGCTGACGTAACCCTGAGCATTTACATTTTATTTCTGTGTACCTGTTTTTAGCATCTTTAGTGGTTCTCATAACTGCAGGCTCCCCACTCTGCTGGTATTCACGTGCCTATAAGTTAAGTGATGACAGAACACTTTCCATCATGAAGTTGAAGTCTTCAATATGTTTTGTAAAACTGATGCATCTTGTGCCATCTGTAATCCCACTCCGCTGCAATTCAGGGAGATGCAAATGTTGAGTCATTATTATTTGCTAACCATATGAAAATAATTACTGATTTCAGAGTAATTTGTAATGAACATGTGTACACATCTGAAAGAGGAAATGACCAAGTCAAGAAGTGTTCTCTCAATCTCTTCTGTTAGGAGGTTTCCTGCTTTTAAGCAACATTTTGAGATTTTGGAAGGTTGTTTTTTTTTTTTTAAACTTATGATCCTTGGAGAAGTTTACTGAGCTATAATTCTGGGTGCTCTAGGGACTAATGAACAGAAGTAAAGTCAAACACAGGCAGGAAGCACTGTGTTTCAATAGCCAGCCTTTCAGGAATTAATTTACTTAGTTTAAATCTTCACTTTCTACCTCACTCCAGGCCTTCTGTACCGGGACTAGAAGTATGAACAAACCTATAACAGAGTACCAGGATACAACAACGCCTATTTTCCAGAGATCTGGTTCTGATCCCACCAGCTACGTTGTGAGCAGAACCTTGTACTAGGGCAGAAATCTTGAATTTAGTCCTGTGGGCACCAGGACTCACTTCTCAAGGTTAAACTGGGGACACATCTCAGGACATAGTGAAGTGAGACATACAGCAATTTCAGCAAGCAGTAACTCACAGAGTTATCCACTGCCCAAGATTGGCCAGTCAAGGTTGACCAGGCCTTTCTGTTTTAAAAGTTGATTTTCAGTGCTCATAACTTTACCAGGTACTAACCATTAGAGGACGTTTTCCAAAATTAATGTTTTTGTCAGGCTGATTTCTTTCTGGAAAATTTTTATCCAAACTACTTCATCTATCTGTAAGAAAGGTGCTAGAAGGTGTTTCAGTGTTACTGTTCCAGTAGTTTGTCCTTATAAAGCTTGGAAAATATCCTTGTTTGAAAGCAACAACTGGGAGACTGGCCTACATCATCTGTTTCTCAAGAAATGCTATATGGAAGCCTCAAAAATCCATCAAATCCAAAAATCCTTTACAAACTCATGGTTTGCACATGCTCAGCAAAAGTTTTACAGCATTAAACTGCTAAAGTCAGAGCAGTTTGGGCAGAGTGCACAAAGCCTGTGTCACTGTCAGGGTGTCCATGAACACCTCTCTAACATTCTTCCAAACATTTGCTAACTTTTAGGTGCTCAATCTTGCATTCTCAGCGGTGTCCTGTGAATATCCCCTCTTCATGTGCAATTAAATGTCATTTACAAAGCAGGTAATGAGTTAAAATAACCGTGCCCCTGTTGCTTAGGAGGAAGTATATCTCTTAGCTGGTACTAATGGATGGCAGCTATTAGTTACTCCTACATTAAGATGCATTCATATTGAAATTTTGTACTGTCATTACAATGCATTTGATTAAAATTCAGAAGAATTACACATTAGATATCATGTGGCTGGATGGAAGCGTAATTTAGCTGAGTCTGCAGATGCAGTCATGCAGGTGTTTCTGTAATTCTGATTCACTCGGTAAAACTGTCGATGTTCAGTGGCCCTCAAATCACATAACCATCTGTGGTTCAGTTCCTTGTGAAAGGAATTCCTTGTGCCTTTTATCAGATACGATCACTGGATTCCAGAACAGAACTTTTGTGAATCAGGCAACATTTAAATGTCAGGTGTTTTGGGGGACTAGAGGTATTACAGACTTCAGGTATTTCAGCTTGCATTTGTTAACCATAGAGCTAGTGCAAGAATGACATAAAATCTGGAGTCTTTGTGGGAACCTTCCCTCACTCCAAGGAAGCATTATGCCTTCTTAAATAAGAAAGAATTAATAAGTCTGGACTGTGTCTGATTTGCAGTTTTTGAAACTAAACCAACCCTGGCCTTATGAATCTCCCTACAAAACAGTCAGGCACCCAAAAAGCACAGTGTTTTTTAAGGTAGATTCACATTTTCTACTTAGACCAAGTATCGATAAATACAGTTTTAAAAGCTGCAACTATTGTTGCTTTTAGTTTTCACAAACAACAAGATGATGCCAGTTACTTTCAGTGCAGAGCCGGAGAGCTGAGCCCAACACACAGGAGGGTCCACAAATGCCAGTAGAAACTCCTGCATCCTTAAAGACCTGCACATGTACCATTTCTTTGCTAGACAGAGAACTTCTCAAAGGGAGGAAGCCACAACTGGGAGCAAAAGATGAAGAAACAGGAACAAATAGGTGAGGAAATCAGGGACAGAGCCTAGAGGAGCTCTGGTTCTGTGAAGTGGAAGGGTTGTGGCTGGTGGTTTGCAGTGTAACACTGCTGCCCTTCCTACAGGGTTTTCCAGCCCATAGGTCTTCCCAGGCTGGGAAGATCTAGCCCTTTGCTCCATTTGGAAGCAGGGTGATGTGACTTTTGGAAAATCACAGACTTCACTTCATGGGAACACATTGTGGAGAAACACAGCTAATGCGCAGTTTTGTCTAGAAAGACTTTCAGGGTGGAACGTGGTTTGAAAGAAAAAAAAAACAAGTCAGAATCACCGGTGATTTCCTCTTTACCTCAAGGATCACCACGTTTACACATTTTGAAAAAGTGACTGAGCTGATTTGCAAGAGACTTTTATTTTTAAGGAAAAATAAAGACCTCACAAGAATTTTAGTCCATAAGCAACAT
This sequence comes from Lepidothrix coronata, assembly GCF_001604755.1. Lineage (NCBI taxonomy): Eukaryota > Metazoa > Chordata > Aves > Passeriformes > Pipridae > Lepidothrix > Lepidothrix coronata. The sequence goes on along the minus strand of NW_016690192.1, from coordinate 5,357,134 downwards.
ACGGAAATGAGAAAAATCTGTCCTCGGTTGATGAAATATTTATTTATCATTGAAATCTCAGACATTTGCATCCAATGTAAGGGCAAGACAAATCTTATGCATAACCTCCTAGAGAATTCAGTTAAAAGCAGTTTTGGATACCTGTAAGTAATTATGCTATCACATTCTCTAACGGATTTAATTTGGGCCAAGTAGCAACTACTGTATGTCCAAAAAGATAATGAATTAAAGCAATGCTTTGGCATATCCCCTTTCTGAAATGTTAGCAGCCTCTCAAGTGACTTGAAAAATGGGCTTCAATAAATGGACAGGAAAATATATGCAATTAAATTCAATCAATAAAGCTGTCCTTGACCAAAGTCCAAACATTAAAAACAACTCCAATTGAATTATAAGAAATCCTTTTCTGATTTTAACTAGATTAGTTTAATCACATGTGCATTGAAGTTGCGTGCCATTCCTCCCTAAGTTTATGGAAACAAAAAGCAACATACTACTCGCTGTCCCTTGCCTCAGCCCCGCTGTAGCTTTTCCACAGAGAAGAGCTCTGTTCTAGAGGAGTCATTTTCTGGTGAACAAAGTCACTCACACAGAGGAAAATGGCAATGCAGTGTCCCAGGTGATAGCCCTGGTTACCAGCCAGGTACTCCCTCTCCTTCACTCCCACAAACTCCTCATCCCCATAACTAGTCTGTCTCTTCCTTTCCTTTTTTTGAGAAACAGCAACGTTTCCAAAGCCCTGAAAAGCTACTCAAAATGTAAACCTCTTTCAAATCTCAAAGTAACTGGAAGGTTTTGACACATCTCCTCCATTTTCCCTAGTGTAGTGATACAGCTGAGGATAAATATACCAAATCAGGGGTGCTCCAAACTGTGGTAAAAATGTACATAGGTACAAACTGTAGAGATAAGCAACCCTGGCAACAGGACTTCTGCAGGAGGAAACAAAAGGCACTTAAATTCAGAGACTTCTGGAAATAAATTTTTTCAACAATCAGGTATTGTAAAAACTCTTACAAACAAGAGAGTATGTATAGTTTCAAATCCTCACTGAGAAATATAGCCAACCAAGAGAAATTTGGTAATTTAAAACTCTGTGCAGAAGTACCTCCCCATTGCTTCAGAGAAAGCAAAAGTTCATTTCTTCCCTTCCCCAGGGAGGCAGGAACAGCTGACAAATAACTTCACAAAAGACAAACAGCCTCCAGCTGGGGATCCCTACACAAGTCTACTTGCCTGCAGGAGATCTGAACCAGCAACACCTGTGAGCTGAACATTGCTCTGCTGCTTCTCTGAGCTGTCCCATACAATCAAAAGTATTCTCTTAAATTCAGAGGGAGAATATAATATGAGGTTATTTTAGATCTGACCTTTCAGCCACGAAGCATTTATGATATGAAATAGATGGATCTGGGAAAATAACTCATAAGTAGCTAAGTGTTAGTTGAATTTTCACTCTTCGGGGATTTGTGGTTTTTCAGCAATTCTTTCCAAAATGAAGGCTGAATTAAGACAAAATGATATGCCTCAGATAAGGGACAGTGGATCAGAAGCAAAGATATTTCCTGCAATAAAACATTTATTTTGCAATAAAACATTGCAACCAGCAAGAGGGAGAAAAAGTGTTGGTGGCAATGGGTTTGCTGGGTCTGCAGGATGGCTCTGGAGACCTTTCCATGAACATATCCCCACCAAAGCTCTATCCAGATCTCTAGTAGGACACAGAGCCAAGTGTGACAAAACTTAATATGAAATGTTACAATAAGAATAATACCACAAATAAATGCCCAATGCTGCCACTATGAGATTGGGAAAACTCGCACTGATGAAATCTCCTACCGACTTTATCTTGACTACATTGGCTGATACTTCCATAACGTGTCAGGAGATCAAGCTGAGTAGAAAGACACCTGAAAAAACCAACCACCTTCCTGCTGACAGCAGAACCTCTGTCTTGGACGATCTCTAGCTGTTTGCACACATACTGGGAAGCCCAAGGAGCTTGTATTCCCTTAGCAACCAAAGTTGGCACCTGTGATATTTGTTTTCAGTGACTGACACCAAGAGTTTGAACTTACATCTGTTTTACTGAATTACGGTAAAACAGTATTAGTAATTGCAAAAAGCAGCTCTCATTTGGACAATGCCATGCAGATCATTTGCAGCCTGTGCTGTCTGTAATTTCATTTCACATCCCCCTCAGAAAATACAGGAAACTGCACAGCAGAAGAACATGACAAGTCTTATGCAGGCTGGGTCTTGACAGCGTGACCTATTCCCAGCTATAAAACTTGCTTATGTAGAAGTTTTCCTAATGTCTTTTATAGTTTGTTGGTGAAGGATTGTCCACGTGGTGCCTTATCACAAACTGTGGAATGAGTCCAGGAGATGGCAACAACATGAACTGCTGTGGGGGATAACAAGGACTCTGTTATGACTGGGAACGTTTGCAGTACTATAAATAACTCTATCAATATTGTGATAATGGCACTTTAAAGAGGTCTATTTTACAAGTGTTGAATGTAAGAGAGACCACAGCTGTGCTCATTAATTCTGAAGTAGGCTCCTCTCTACGTACAATTTGCAGGTGTAACAATAGGAGTGTTGACTCAGTGCAGGTCTAGCTAGTGTTTGGATTAAAAAAAAGGTCACAGTAGCATGATTAGTTCTTAACGAGTCTTTATTGTGTTTGGCAGAGGGAAAGCAAATGATGATAGTTTAATTGAAAACAATAAAAGTAAAATGGAACTTTGTTACAGAATTTATCTATGCGTAAATAGTTTCTCCCCCCCAAAGAGCAAGTACCGTAATTGACAGCAGTAGATCTTTTGATAATTAATTGCAGTAAATTATCACTTGGCACAAAGAAGGCATAATTCTAATTAATTTGCAACCTTTCCAGCATAATACTGAATTGAAAATGGCACTGCTGTAATTTTTTTGAAGCTAATATAGAACTGGAGTACAAACAACATTGTGATGCCTTCTTGTGTTTTCCTTGTTTGGAGTTGAACCGGGGTGATTTGGTCCTCTCCACACAATTGCTGTACCACGTGGAGATGACCCAAATGGGCAAGAGTTTCCGGCACAGTCAGGATTAATCTGCCACAGCATGGGATAATATAATTACGTACAGAGATCCAGGCAGAATGGGTTCAGCTGGGGCTTGTCTGGAACATCAGTGCCTTGATTTGAGGAGAATCAGGGCTGTAAAGTCCTTTAAATCTAGACTTGATTCAAAATAAAGATATGTGGTAATGTGGACAGTCCAGACTATTTAGGCAGAGCTAAGGACTACAATGTCTGTCAAATCAATCAGCCTCCATCTTGTTAACTTACAAATGAATTTCCTTTACCTCTAGGAACACAAATCCCCTTGGCAACTGCAGGGCAGAGCTATATGGCAAGTCCTCCCAAGGAGGTGTGGTGGAGGGAGATCTGTGGAGGCAGCCAGCTCACAGCATGGGCAGCTTTTAACTCCAAGCACTGCCTGGATGCAACGACCAGCAAATCCATCTTAAGCAGGATGCTCCGTGAATGCTTATGGATGAGGTGCTGTTCCTCTCTTGTCATAACCAGACTTCATGGTAAAGCTCCCCAGCTAATGATTTGTTAATGACATTAAGATCTGGGCCCCAATCTGTGACATTGCACACAGCCCACAACTCTTCTGTGCCTCAAAACTTCTCAGTGTCCCTGGGAGATAATATTTACCTCCTGCACATCAGTGTTGTGAGAATAAATTAACTTTGGGAGAGTATGTTGAGCTCCTTGGAAAACAGTTACTAAATAAGTGCAAGTATTATCATACATTAAATCAGATCAGCTATTAAAAACAAGAACAAGTCCTCAGATCTGTAGCCCTTGCTACATCAGTTTCTCCCTCCCTTGCTGATTACTGTTAGCCTTGATAATAATGAACTCAAAGACGATATTAGCAGCCTAACCTATACTATGATTTAATCTTGATTGCCACAGATCAAGGTTTGATTTAATTGCTCTAGAATTAATTAGGAAGAGAAACAAGTTATAAAAAAGAATTTTCGCTCTAAATAAAGAAACTGTTTACATTCAATTGGAGTTCATGTTGGAACAAATCATTAAGCTATAAAAGATTACATCTGGGCTAGAATTAAAGTCAAGCCGATTCATTAACCCAAATGGTAGCCCAGAGATTACTAACATGGTATTTCTGCTTTGGTGATCAAAGGATCAAGGATACATGACCAGATGACCCTAATTGAAGCAATCTCCACTGAATTTTGTAAATGAACTTGAAAGTACTCAGAAGATAGTCAACGTGTCAACATGGAGAATAAATTTATCCTGGTAGCCTTTGTTTATACATAAGGAAAAGGAAAGGAAAGATAATGGCAATATGGCAATCCTTTATGCTGTACATAAAGCAAGAATATTTTTCTTGAGTTATGGAGGAACTTTATCCAAATTGTTTATAGTTGTCTGTTAGAGCTTTTGAAATAAAGGGAATTTACAGTCAAAAAGTTCGTTGCTATTGCCCTGTCAATGACCTCATCACACCTGACCTATAACGAGTATCTTCTGCTGGGTTAGCCCATAAATCAGCCTGCAGGCAAGGCCTTTCCCTCAAAAAGCTGAATTAGGTATGATAGTTTTATTGTGTGAGCTACTGTTCACAGGGGACTGAGTAGAATCTGCTGCCCGTATTTCACTCCAGAGTGCAGGATGGATGAACTCCAGCCTTGGTCCCAATGGTGAAAGGCCAAGTCTGTGCCTCACTGAACCCCTGAACCTACAGACTCTTGACTCGGCATTGGGGAGAATTGCAGATACTTTGTCAAGGTAATACTTGAAGTATAAGCTCAGCTTGTGTTTCAAGTTTTAAATAAGAAAAATACACTTAAATGCTGGAAAGTAATAGGGGTATGACTTCTTTTGAAAGCCTGGTATAGACATTAGTGAAATCTTACATATTCCTCTGTGGAAAATCAAAAGTCACTGAGCATAAGAACTTCCTGAAGAGAGAGACTATGATTCTTGTAATAACAAAGCAAGAATTGGATATGATAAGTAGTGATGGACAAACTTCAAAAGGTTCAGGGCTTGTGCTTGGTCTGAGAGCTTTGATGCATATCCAAAGCTTATCCAGACCTCCTGGAGATGTAAATATTGGGATGGAAATCTTGCAAGAACAGGCTCTCTCAAGAGGTTTTTCTTTTTTGGTATTTTGGGTAAGTATTTTCTTGTCACGCTGGAGATACAACAAAAATAGTAATGTCAAGACATAAGACCTGTTCTTTAAGAGTACTTCATCAAGTTTAAATCAAGAATATAAAAGCTTCTCTTAAAATGCTTTCCACATCTTCAGACCTTTTTGTGTCTAAGAGGGGCAAACTTTTAAAGTAAATGGGGATAAATACGAACCAGTACCTTCTGAAGTTTAATTGTGCTACAGCCCTTTTGAGTTGGGTTCTTTTGTCATTTTATCTATTTTGGTGCAATTGCTTCTATGTATAACACATATAAAAATGCTGCACAGATTTTTGGATCAATGAGATGCAGATCAAGGAAACAGGAACACTGTAATGTCATTTGTGTATATGGCCATTGAATTAAGTAAATTACAACTTCCAAAGGCCAGGCTTTTCATGAAACCTCGTGTTTGAGGAAGTTCTTATATGTGTGTATCCATGTAAACTTTCCTAGCACGGAACAAGACCTGAGGAGGGACTTCCTTTGAAGACCAGGCTGGTCAGGGCCAAACTGACTTCTCTTTACAGCATAATAAAAAAACCTCATGTGTCTGTTATGGTTTGAGCTTTGAGGAGCTCTGAGGAGGACCCCAGCAAGTGAGGCTCACCACAGAGCAGGAGCTGGGAGGTGATCTGTAAGATCAAGATTTGTGGTTCCTCAGTGCTGGGAAAGAGGCCAAAGCCCTTTGGAACCCATGGCTTACAACTCTATACCTGTAGCTCAACATTATCCCTAAATGGACATGGTATCACTTAACCATTGATTAATTGTCCTAAATGTTTGTTAAGAAGTTGTAACCTGCTATTTTCATCTCCCTCACATGCTGAAGTCATTGCTGCCTGCGTGTCTAAGCCAGCAGACCTGGCCCTGTTCCTCTCCCATCGCAGCCAATGGCCTAATCCAGCTCCAAGTCCATGGGAGTGTCTCTGTTGACTCCAGTGAAGGCTGGCTGGGATTTTGGGGAGCTGGCAAAGTGCACGGAGAGCAGCACACTGGGCTCTCCCAATGAGCACTGCAACTCTTGTGTGCTGAGGGAGATGCTGTGCACCCAGGGAGTACAGTTTGCCCCCTTTGTAGTAGCAACACCTAAACATGGGATGGCAAGTAAATAAGCACATACGAACCCAGCCAACGCACACAGCAAAAATTACCATCCGTGTTCAGGAAGCAACAAATCAGGTCTCACGTCATCGTCAGAACTATTTAAATTGTCATTGGCCGTGTCACTCTTTCCTTTTTTAGCTGCTCAGTAAGCCACGTTTTGGCATCTTTGTACTCAGATATATATTTTATCTTCAGTAGTGCATATGAAATCTAATGTGTTAATAACTTGGGGAATAAATTTGCATCCAACACTCCATTATTTTTATCTTGTTTTTCTATTTAACCGAGTCACAAAAAGTCTACACTTCAATCTCCAAATATTCCAGAACAGTACAGCAGAATTAGGCAAATTAATTACATATTGGCATAACAGCACTAAGAATAGAGAACGCTACAGAGCTTTGCAAAAGAAGACTTTTCTACAGATGGAAAAACTTAGACACAGTGTTAAAGTTAGTCCTGTAAAAAAACCCCACAAGATGAAAACAAGTAGTTTGAGTGTCTGCTCATGCATTCAGGCTTGGTTCCCTGTTGTTTTTTTCCTCAGTGTTGGCTTTTGGCTGCCCCAAAGTTGTCAGGGCACTGATTAGACCCTGGAACTGGTGAAGAGGTGAGAAGATAAACCTTGCAGGGTTTCAGGCATTCAAGGGATAAAACTGGCTGAGGTGCTTAAATACCAGATATAACCAACATGCAACTGAGGCCTTTAATGGGTTTGAGGTATCAGCTCATCACTGCGAAGGCTTTGGCTTTCTGCCATTGCAGAACAGGCACAAAGCAGAGGACCACCCTTGTCCTCATAACTGCCCAGTCCAAGGCATGTCAATGAAGAACAAACTAGAAAACAGAGCCAAACTGACACATAATATTTGTTAATAGAGCGGTTTTAGATTTGCATGAGTGGGTCTATTCCTTATTTTGTCTTCCCCTGAGGCAACCCCCTATTTCCATGTGACGTGCTCACTGCTGTTCTCAACTTCTGTGCTATTTTAGGTACTAAACAGGCAGTCTGAATGAAGTTCATGTCTCCTTGGTGTTTCTGACCTGTCAGACATGCTGGGGTTTGAAAGAACAGGTAATGTACTCGTCAACTAACAAAGAGCACCCAGTGAGGGCTCCAATATTTCTTAAAAAATAATCCTATTGGTAATCATACAGATAGCAGAGTCAGTGGGACAGAGAAAATTATCCCACCCCTACAAGGAACAGATCTGGAAAGGTGCTCTCTGTGAGGAGGAGGATAGCTCAGTCCTAGTGCCTCTTCAGTTTGGGGCCTCTTGGAGAGCTGTGGTGGGGTTTTGTGAGGTGGGAGTTGCACCACCACATCTCACACCAGCCACTGACAGCTGCAAAATGCTGGCTGGGTCTTTCAAATGCAAACCAGTGTAAAGCTGGGCAGTATTCCTTACATTTTTCTCAAAAAAAAAAAAATCCAAAGTATCTTGAGAGAGGAATCTGTGTGGTATGCAGGGGTCTGCTCTGCCTGCCTGCCCTTAGAGAGCCACCTTCCTCACACAGCCACCCTGTCCCAGCAGGGCTGGGGCTGCTCTCTTGGTTGGTGCTCATGGGACTGTCACTGCTCCTGCCAAAATGTGAAGCTAGGCAAAGAACCTTTGCCTCAGGAAAGCCAATGGATGGCTCATCTCAACCAGGTGTCTGGTGACTTCTTTATTTCCCAAGGGGAGGTGTTTCCAGGTGTGATAACTGATCAACCCATTTCCTGAAGGCAGTGAAAAGTTGGGAGTGTTAGTAATGAGGAAAGTCCAAACGCAGAGTTTTACAGCTGCAGACCCATGTTAGTAACACACTTTGAGGGAAACCCATGGCTGAGAGAAACAGGAGGTTTTCCTGCCTCTAAAGTGAGGTGTGTACCAAATATACAGTCACTGCAGCTGATTTTAGAAAGCAGGTTTAGAGATTTTCTGAAGTATGTGAGTTGTATGTTCTCAAATACTCAGCATTTATTTTTAGTCAACTTTTGGAAATTTCAGTGCATCTTTTATGAGGATTTTGCTACATGGCCTCCAGGGCAGCTGGGGGAGATGTGCAGAGTCCTAAAGGACAGATGAGTATGAGCTGCCCAAGAACTCTACAAAGAGAAGCTCCTTTTAAAATTGAAGCAAAGTAATGTTTTAAGGAATCTTAATCAGAAATGTTAAAAAGGATCATGTGTTTTGTGAGGAACCTGAAAAATCAAGCCATGTATTTTAGTACCTGCAGGAGCTTTTAAACCTCACACCTAAAAGCCCCGGCCTTCATTACAGTTATTTGATGAGTCAATGTATTCAATCTCTAGTCAAAAGGTCACTCCACTGAATTCAAAAACATATGTAATTTTTTTTTTTTTAATACAGATGGAATGCCACTGTAACTGTCACTCTGCTCTTCTGAATAGCATCAATTGTAGTGCTGTAACAATCTGCAGGGGATGAGGTTTTGCAGCTGGTTGCCTGGTCTGAGCTCCGGACTGAGCCACCCGAGATGGTGCAACTCTGCATGAAAGACAGTAATGGGTATCTGCAGACAAGACGTAGGTGTCAAAAATGAGAATTAAAGTAAAAAAGCACTTGTTCCAAACTGAAAGCTTCAGCTGGAGAAGGTGAGATAATGCCAGGTGATTTTGTTGTACCCCAAGGGGGTGATCCTGTGTTGTGCAAGATGAATTCCTCCCTGGAAGTGCCCCACTCTTCCTTGACTGCCAAGGCAGCCTAGTATCTGTTTCAGAGTAGATATCTAGTTGTTAGGCAGTAAAAATAACAGGTGAATCCACCCTTCACGCCCAGATGTGGGATGTGCTGTTTTCTATAGGTATTATATGTACATTTGATGTCAGGACATTTACAGAGATATAGAAATTAAGTTAAAGCACAGACCATAATTAAAAGGATCACAACTAGGATCTGGATGCTGTCTCTCTCACACTGTTGTCATTTGAAACTTGGAAAAATCACCTTAGGTGGGATTTTTAGGGATGTTTAGGTGTGAAGTGCTGTTGGTGTCAAGTGATTCATCCAGATTGCAGTCAATTATTTAGACATCTCAACACTGATAGGATTGTTGCCCTTATATCTCTGTTTCCCTGTTTTCAACACAGGGATAGCACCTACCTGCCAGGCAGGATTACTATCCCCAGTGCTTTAAGATCTTTGGGTGGCTGCCGCTGCCGGTGAAAAGTGCAAGCTCATCATGAATTTCAGATTGTCTTGCATATGGTGCACTGCAGACAGCACAGCCCCCGGGCCCTGCGGCGCTGAGCACCACCACAACCGACCTCAGATTTGGTGACAAAATTCGTAGCACCAACTGATCTGTGAGATCAGCTGCTCCCTTCCTCCTGGCTTCTTACTGACTCCTGCTGCGTGACTCAGGGGCCTGACAGGAAGCAGCATCAAGGAAGAAAGTACTTATTGTCGTCTCCGTTGCACTAGCACCAAAACATGTGCTCTATTCCTTAAAATGCAGCTTCAGAAGAGAAAAATAACCAGTTTTCCCTGTGTGGCTGGAGTCTGGCTCGAACTACACAGGAGCAGACAGGCGGATGCGAGCGGCAACGGGAGCTGCTCGAGCCTCCCAGTCAGTTGCCCATCTCTCCCAGCAGGTGATGCTAAAGCGCGACTGTTTTCAGCAATTTTAAGGAAGTGGAAGATTTTATCGGGGGAAATCCGAGGTGGTAGAAAGGCTTCTGGGGCTCAGTGCTGCAGGGGAACATACTGCAAACATCCTGGAAAACCTGGAGACCAATTTGTTTCTGTCTTGTATTTATTAAGAGCTTGAAAAGTAACAGGGTTAGAACTTCTGTGGGTTTTCAGGAGTTTTAGGCAGACCATGACATGCTGACGTTTACATGTGTGCTTCTGCAGTCCTTACAGCTCAAGTACAATGCCAGCATCTTACTGTCTTACTATGCCATGTCTTGACTCTTGCCATTAGAGAGCTCCTCACTTTCATTTCCCTACCATATCCATATTGTATTTCCTAACCTCTGTGCAGGGCAGCCAGACCATTCAGGGCAAGTAATTTGGAACAAGATATTCAGCAAGGGTTGTAGCTTTCTGGTGACTTTTGAAATATGCAGTGACATGTATTAGTAGGAACAAAGCAGCCTTTTGCCTGTAAATGCTGCCGAAGTTCAGATACGTTTAAACTCCCGCCACTCTCTGGAGCCGGGAGAGGAAATGGTTCTGGAGTGGGAAGTATAGGCTCAGATATACATTTCCTTGGAATTTAGGAGAATTAGAGGGAGTTTGGCCTTGGTTTTACTTCCATCAGATCTTTTCTGAGGACTTCTAAGGCAGGCAATATAATTGACTCTGAAATGAAGTTTCAAAATTCAAAGATTCATCTGGAAGTTATTAATAAAACCAATAAAAATATAAAATCAAACCCAGTTCTTTTAGTGACAAAAACTGCCTACGTTTTTTGAGTTGGATACTTTTTGTACTTCTATAGATGAAAAGTCTTTTTTTCCCCTTTCAAGAAAAAAGAGACTTCTGGGGTCTGCTGTAAGAACACTCTTTGGTTCTCAGCATCCAGACCATTAGTCCTGGACTGATGTGCTTTAGGAAACATACAAGAGGTCCCTGTCCTCACAGACAATTTAGAACAATGCATATTTTGGGAAAAGGATGTACAGAAGGACAAAAGAATTTCTCTGGATCCTCCATCTGGTATGTGGAGTGGCTCAGAGGAGGAGAACTTGATTCCTCATCAAGTGCTTGGTCTGCTGGACCATTATTGCTACTATGCTAATACACTCATCAATTATACACTGGGGCTGTAGGATATAACACCACTACCTCCCCGCTTCCTAAATTCCTGTAGGCAAACATAACACGTCAGGGGTCCAGTGCTGATGTGCCTTTTCCCTGACTGATGCACTTCCTTGGGTCAGAAGTATATCCTGGGACAGTTAAGAATGCACCAAGATATATGGACAGGTTTGTTTTCTTCAAAGCCCTTGGATTAGAATCAAATTGCCTGAAGGAAACTTCTAAGAGCATTTTAGTTTCTTTTAAGAAAAGAGTTTCTGCAAATATTACTGGGTTTGCAGTTTTCTTGTCACTGACTGTATTGGGTTTTCTTGGGTTCTCTGGAGATATTGTCTGTTCATGTGCACTGTAAGCAGCCACTGCAGAGGCTGTTTATTAAATGCAGATGTTTTGCATCCCCTGCTCTCTGGAGATCATGCTCATCACACTGGGCTTAATTCTTCACCCACCTTGGGAAAAGGTTATCAGTGGGAATGAGACAGTTGCAAAGGTAATGAACAGGATGAACTCAGTTCTATATGAGCTTCTATGGTGATAGATGAGGTGGGGACCAAGCCAGGTGGCTGTGGAGCAGGAAAGTTTACTGACAGCAAACTGCAGGAGAGCTGGAAAACAGCCTGATGGGCCTTTGGATCAAATTCTGAACCAAATGAACAGTATTATACTTTTGGGATACCCTTTTGGGTAGGTGGACAACAACAAGGTGTGTGGGAGCAGAATGGATGGTGAGATTTGAAGAGAAACTCCAGGAGAAAGATCAATGGTGTTGAATGTGAAGTACAGAATGAGAAATCTGACACTGTTGTGCTTTCTGCCCTAACTCATGCAAAGTATGAAATTCAGTATGTAAGAGAAAAATAAGATTTTTCTCCATTGTCAGTGACCCTCAGTAGCTTTTACAAGTGGAGCTGTTATTTAAAAAAGGGAGGCAAGAGCTTACTTCACTTTTTCATTATTTGAGAGACTTGGGAAAGAAGGATAAATATGGCTCATAAAGACTGTAAAGCAGCTAAAAGCAATTGCAGAATGAATTACTTCAGAGTTACATGCTGTTATTAGAATAAGTGTAAGGTGCTATTCTTTTCATAAGAGCCAAAGAAAATAAAATGGGAACTTCCAAGCAATAGTATTCTGACCTCACCAAATGCCTTTGTCTAATTTAGACTGCATTAGCAATTGTGTTCTTTACACAATCCGTGGTAGGATAGGGGAAGGATTTATAGACAGCATTATGTCCTAAAGAGATTCATACACTGAAATTATCAAATGCATTTAAAAATACGAAATTAGCACTTTTCATCCATAAATTTCCAAAGTTGTATTTTAAAAGGAGGACATTACCTAACTCCATGTAAACTAAATAACTTTAAGTCAGATGAGACAATTTATGTTTGCAAGATGTTTATACTTGAAATAAGAGCATCATTTAACATCTCTTTGCCTTTTTCTCATGCTGATTTATCTCCCAGATTTCTGGAGGTCACTTTATTGGTAGAAGTCAGCATTTGTTGTGTTTTGCAATGCAAAAATTCTTTTCATTCCCTAACACTAGAACAATATTTCATTGAATTGCTCTGGTTTATTAGACTAGTTGCACAGATGTCCTCTCTTCCTGAGCCAGATGTACAGAGTGCTGCTTCCAGCTTAGCCCAAACTGGAACATGTTGACAGAATAACATAACTGAGACCAGACATATTGCATTTTACACTAAAGGTCATGCAAAAAGCACAGGCTGCATATAGCATGGGCTGTTTTACATAAACACACATTTGGTTCAGCTTTGGTATAGGGATTACTGAAAGAATGCTTGGGGAGGATAGGCTATAAAGCAGTTGGAAAGATCTGACAGTCATTGAATGAATTACCCCAAACTGGTACATCTTTCAGAACAAGTGTGAAAGGCTCTCTGCAAAAGGAGGCGAGAGAAAACTTGCAGAGACAGAAGCTACTTGGCAAGTTGAACAGGAGATTTCCTGAGGACTTTTCCAATGCAGTGGAATTGACTCAGCACTGTCTTTACCTTGCTAATACCTTTCACCAGCAAAAAAGGAGAATAAGAGATCAAATTGCTCAGCAAGGAAGTTGTATGAATGCAGGCAAGGCCAGGGTGTTTCCAGTGGCTGCAGTATCTATTTTCGAAGCAGAGCTTGAGGGAAGCAGTCATGGATCCAGATGTTACAGAATCCTTCCGTTGTTCTGCAGAGCAGCTACAATTTCAAATACTTAAATGTTACACTCACATGAGCTGAAGATGCACACAAGGACCTGCAGCCAGATTAGTTCACAGACTCATAGAATGGTTTGTGTTGGAAGGGACTTCAAACATCATCCAGTTCCAATTCCCTACCATGGGCAAGGACACTTTCCTCTAGATCAGGTTGCTCCAAGGCCCGTCCAACCTGGCCTTGAACATTTCAAGGGATGGAGCAGATACAACTTCCCTGGGCAACCTGTGCCACGGCCTCACCATGCTCACAGGGAAGAATTTCTTCCTGATATCTAATCTAAAACTACTCTCTGTCAGTTTGAAGCCATCCCCCCTTGTCCTGTCACTCTTGTAAAAAGTCTCTCTCCATCTTTCTTGTTGGCTCCCTTCAGGTACTGGAAGGCCACAATTAGGTCATCCCAAAGTCTTCTCATCTCCTATTTGAGGATAAGTGTGCAAAGCCAAACCAGGGACAAAATTCCCAATATTTCTTTGCTAACCAGGTTGGTCTCAAGTGGTAAAAATCTTGCATGGCACATGCTATGCTGCCCTCAATCCTGGTGACAGAGGAAGGGGAACAAAACCCTTGTGAATTTTGGAATTCACTTGTGACTTGCAGCAGGGTTGGGTGTTTTTATGCAGGAGACTTAACCCCTCTCAGTTTTCTGATCTGAAATACTGATATAACCACTAACCTCCTAAGGAGACTGTTCAGTTTAAATAATCAGTGTTCATAAAGTCTTTGAATTAAAAGGCAGTACAGACTGTAAGTGCCAAGGATTACTGGTATTACAAACAAATGAACAACAGCAAATGACTAGAAGCACGCCGCAAAGGAGGAATGTCATTAAGGAAAGAGGTCCCATTTCAAGCTGCCAAATACAAAGGAGTGAGTCATTTATTTTCAGTATGAAAAACATTTCAATGTTGCTCTTTAAGTGATTCTGCTTATGATCATTACTCCTTAGCTAACTGCTATAAATACTTCGAAGTGGTGACACGGTCTTCTATTCCCACCTAGAAATGCAGAAAAAGAGGAGAGAAAAATAGAAAAATAAAAATAGCTGAGGAAGGCATGTCTGGTTTGCCACACGCTAAATTCAGTAATTTTTGTCTGATGCATAGTTTTGCCTTTTTTTCTCTGAAGACATCTGTGTGTGTGTGTGTGTGGACTGAACTGTCCCATGCTTTGTCGTTACAGTCTGACTAAGATTTATGAGTTGATAACTGTCTAAATTCTGGATCACAAAGCATCGTTTTTGTTCTCTCCTGACCTTAGCTGTGACCTCTGGGACTGCAGGCAGAGAGAAATGTGTGACTTGGGTACAGTCAGGCAGGGTAACGCAATCTGCTGGCACTGCTAAAGCACAGCGTCACGTTTCTGTGACACAGAGTGCAGTAAATTGGCCCGCAAAGGAGTTACAAAGACTACAAGAGGCGCAGGAATTTCTGTCTCAAACATTTTCTAGCAATGCTCCAGCTCCCTTGGATATGCTCAGTATGCCCAGTGACAAAGGAGCAGGTTATGAGTGAATTACCAGGTTAATTTAACACACAATATTCTGACTGTTTTTTGCATTAGTTGTGATTTGAAACAAAATTGTGGAAATTCTGGTACCTGAAGTTTTGGAACAAAAGATGTATGTGGATACACATACCTGCTTATTTATTCCTTACAATGACTAGTGCATTTGCTATAATGGGGTTCACAGAACAGGCTGGTCTCTCCCCCTTATGCTCCTGCCTAGCTGCCAGACCACCCAGCTCTCCTGCACCACAAGGACTTCTCTCACTTACTGCCTTGCCTAAACAGCATCTCTGTCTGGTCCCTGCAATAGAAGATCTTTTAATATACAACGGAACTGTCAATTTTTCACTAACATAAGGTTATTGAGATATTTTAACCCTCTGAAGAAGAATCTTCTTCTTCCAAAGAAGTCAGCAGAGCAACACTTGTTTCAAACTGGAGTAGCACAATGACAAGTTGTACTCAGATCTCCAATAGCAGTTGTCTCCATTCCCTCCCCTCCTGGAGGCAATGACAAATAGCAGCCAAACCCTCTGGATGATGCTGCGTGAATTGGCTGAGACAGGATTGTTAGGAGAACATGGTTTTGCTGAGCTCGCTAAGTGACAGGGCTGTTTAACTTGCACGGCACACTCACCCAGCGGCCATCACTGGGAGAGCAAAGGAAATCCTTCCTGCTCTTTGAAGGACTGAGGCTATGCTCTTCCCTTTGGAAAGGAGGTGACAGCACATAGCAGGAACTGGGGGCTCACAGAAACAGAGGAGGCAGAAAATAAAATTTTAGGGCTTGCTTTCTGATGAAGTGTTATTTGCTCCATATACAAGTTTGCCATTCTTAATTTGAATTTAGCTTTGTATATTTGCTGCTGGAAATTCATTGCAAGTGCACTTTTGCTGGGATATGTGGCCTTGTACCTTGCTGATTCCAGAGGAAAGCAAACACAGGTTATTTGTGATGAATTTTTCCCAGGTGATGGTGGTTTAGAGAAGAGCGAGAAATGACTCGGGACTTTAAGGAGATTCTTGCCTCTGCTTGTTTCAAAGCTGTAATTCTGGTCCTATGTGGAAGTGACAATGGAGAAGCCAAAGGCTCCTAGGTGGAAAAGGAGGCCCTTCCAACACTGGAGCCTTTCTGGCAGGTATGAGGTGGAGGTGATTGATTGGGTCAGTGTGGGATCCCTGCTCCATCTCTACTAACACCTTTAGTGCATATAAAGAAGAAAAATTCTGGTCTCCAGCTCTGTAGCTCAAAGACATCTTTGCAGAACTATGCTTCTTGCAAAATAATTATAACTGCAAATTAGGAATGGGGGTGTTCAGCACCTCCTTACATCTTTCTCATATGCATCTAAAATAAAATAAGTGTTGCAAAACTATTGTAACTTTCTGCCATATTCTGCTATAGGTTCAAGTCAGACATGAAACTGAGACACTTGTTTAGTTAGGAGCAAACAATGTATGTGTTGGATTTACTGCCATTTCTAATCCCAGCAAACCTATTTTCTGCACTAAACAGTCCACTGTATTTGTAGCAACTTTAAATGTGCAACTCAAATAACGCACAGCTGATCTTAGTCACACCAGGCTTTCGTAGCACAGCTTTATGCCCTGTGGAGTGCCATGCCCTCAGCTCCTGGTGGTGATGCTGCTCCTGAGAGAAAAGGACATTCAGGGGTGACACCCACAAAAATCAAAGGACATTTTTCCATTGCCTCTATGGATAAGTTTGGTTCAGACCAGTGTTTCTCAGGGATTCCTGTGCAGGTTTTAAGGGGACAAGAGCAGAAGCAAAAAAGCCAAAATTCATTGAGTTGGGTGAATCGTGGTTGTGTTTGCCAGTGGCAGGATTTATCTTTACTCAAAAATGTTGCTGCTGTGAGGCCCTTTAATTGCAGATGGGTATCCAGGGATAGGCAGAGCCTGATGTATTGAGCTTCCCTTCCCATACAGGCTATAATTTCTTTCTGGAGAAATTACTTTCCAGAATTCAGTGGGCTTTGCTCTTATTTAAAGAGATTTCATAACAGCCTTTTTAAGAGACCGGTTCTCAAAGCTCTAAAATCTCATTTTGGATGTTCAGCTAAGTTATAAAACTGAGAGGATGAAATCAGTGCAGCAAATTCTTTCCTAAAAAAGCGAGTGTTTGAGTCATTCTGAGTAATATCCACGTTATGGATGGTCCAAATATATAATGCCTGGGTCAAGAGCAGACCAGGGCCTAACTCAGACCCTGAGATACCATTTAAACATATATAACAATCATGATCTTCACTTTTCTAATGACTGGAGTCTTCAACAAGGAAAGGGAGAAGTATTGAATGGAATATATTACTGTCAGGGTATATTTTACTACCTGAAGTATTTTATTGACTGCTTCAAGGGAATCAATGCCTTAAATAAGCATAACTGCATTAGGAAAAAAGAGAGATTGTTATATGCATTCCTGTGTTTTAAGTTCCTGCTGTATGTTTTATGTTTCATGCAACTTGTTGAGCTGGTTAGGGTTTAGGAAATGCTTGAGAAAGGAAATGATCTTGACATTTGCAATTTATTTGTAAAACAGATGCAGAAACTGAAAGTAAAAAAAAGATTTGTCTAAGTATATGATGGCATAAAAATTGGAATAAAATGCTAAATAAATCATAGGGACATATATGGAAAATAAATGTGTCAAAACCAATTTAAAATTGTGAAGATAAATTCAAAAGAAGAAAGCCAATGCAAGATAAGACAACAGAATATACAGCATGGATGTGCCTGGGCTTTAAGTGGAGTCAGGATGGTTACATATATTTGTACTTCCCTGCTAAATTCACCCGGACGAGGATCTTATCCCAAACTTTTTGCACAAGTTTAAGCAGGGTCCAAAGGAATTATGTTCTACATGTTTTAGAAATCACACAGATACCTATTGATGTTCCAAATATATATTTCTGTTCTGACTTCGTTACTGTGAATTAATACATCTAAGACCTACTTATTTCAAACCATCACATAATCGGAATTTTCCCTTCAGCTCCTGATACAATTGATGACATCCTTAGCCCAGCACTGAGGCATCTCAGTGTAGATGTGCATGTTTTAAGGACTTCTGGGTCATCATATGGTCAGCAATGTATTTCATCCCTTGGTTAATCCCTCGGATGCCATGCTATGTTTGCCTTGAGGCTTGTTTCAAGGTCTTGATTAACGCCACCAGTCCATGCCTAGTTAAGCTGGCAGGAGCCTGTTCTGCAACCAAAATGGGTTTCCTGTCCCCCCGTGCTCTCCAGATGGTTATTTGCACTCCCTCCCCCTGTGTCAGCACAGGTGTTTCTCTGACCATGCAGTGAGAGATCAGAAAACTGATCTCAGTGAAAACTGACCTGGTTTAAAGAAGAAATGCTTGTTTTTCTGACAGGCCATTTCCTTAGCTGAGTTCACTGAAAATCTGTGAAGGGGGAGGGATGGCAAAGCAGGACTGGAGCAGGCAGCCAGGGTTGGGAGAAGTAGGATGGGACTCTTTCTCTGCTCAACTTCTCTGGAAGTGTGGGGAAGTGCTTGAAAATACTTAAAGAGTATCCAAGTATCAGTATCCAGCTGGATCATGGGCCTCCTTACAGACCTGCATGAGGAGAACATTCACCCCCACCAAGCTGCTGAAGAAGCAGCTCCCTCTGCCAATATTGGCCATACGAGCAAGTCCCTGTGGGATTTGCAGCCACTGCTCAGTAGAAATTGCCTGTGCATATGCTCTTCCCTCATGGTGAGGGAATTCCTTATAATTGAAATCAACCAAAACTCTGCCTCTAAATACATTCTAATTTTAGACCTTTAAAATTTGAAAAGGTTTTCTCCCTGGTGAGGTTCTAGGCTGCAGTGATACACTGTCAGTTACATTAGGAACAACTTGATGCTTCCACACTAAATTCCTAAACTCAGAGGCTCCTGTAGACATTGCAGTTCCCTTTCATTTCCCCTAGCTTATGAATAGTTGGTTTATTCCCTAAAGGATGGATTCAGCCCACCAGGAAAGATCATCAAGTTTGAGAAGAGGATGAATTTTTTGGTGGCCCCAACTTGCTTGCAGATCCCATTTTTCCACCTCACATCACCTGAGGTCTTCACCACAAGACCACAGCACTGCCACACTCCCTTACACAACAATGACATACCTCCCCATGTATAATGGGGTCACACAGGGAAGCAGGATTGCACAGCCAGGTGCCAAGTACATTTTCTGTCACATGGCAGATGACACAGCAGCAAGTCACCTGACCTGACTTTTCTCATTCAAAAGGAAAACTGTCACATGCTGGATACAAGCATTTTTTTTTTCAAATGAGAGCTATACTTCTAGTCACTGTAAGGAACAACTCTGAGTTGTGGTTTCTCTGTGTAGGTGTGGCTCCCACATGTCATTGTTGTGGTTTATTACCTGAGTTAGGCTTTGGCAGGTTTTGTCTATGAGATCGTGTTTACGCTCACATGGCTTGGCACAAGGCTTTAGAAAATGGGATAAGTTTTGGGAAGGAAGCAGCATCTCCCTCATATGGAGTGGTACCAAAGCTATTCAGATGACTGGCATTCCTGTTGAAAGGAAAGGAGATGAAGATGAACTCAATTCAAATTATTGGGTCGATGATTTGCATTTTAACTGGGACTTATCCTATCTTATACTACAAGATCTGTATCTTGACCTGAAGTGTGCCTAGTAAGATTTTAAAGACTCATTTGAGTAGTTAAAATACCTGTTGCAGAACACAGCCTTCTACACCAACTGTCTACAAGGCTTTTAAGTGTTTTTAAGCTTGACTTCAGGGATCAGTATTTCTTAAACACCATGCAAAGATGGTAGAGGAGAGACTGATACTGATGTATGTTTTTTGGACTCAGGTGTGCTCCAAAATACTCTTCTGGTCATTTTTAGCCCTGTTTTTACATAGGTCCAGAATGACATAAGCCTCTGATGTGGGAGCTGCTCCTACCCTTGACAGCACAGCTCCCTGTCTGCGGCTCAGAGGACATTCCCTGCACTCCTGCACAGGGACTGAGACACAACCAAAGCAGTGTCCTTCCTGCGGGGCTTTGTGCTCTCCCTGCACTCATTCTGCCACACTGAGATGCATTGCTGTTGCCTGGAAGCGATGCTAGTGTGGAAGGTGGCGGAGCCAGAACGCAGCCCACTTGTCTTCTCATGAATTAACATGAGACGGTTTGATTAGGTGTGTAAGAGACCTCTGTGTAGGTATTTCCTAACAGAGTGTCTGAAATACACCGTCAGGACCTCCCCCTCCCCCTCCACGATGCTATACTTAATTAAATCTCATGGTTTTTTCTTAAAACAAGAGAAATCGCAACGAAGAATGAAGGTAAAGCAACAAAAAATATAGAAATATATCCTAAGATGGAACAAGCAGATCTTAACAAGGATTAAGGGAAAAATAGAGCTCTTTAAAGGCTTTGAAAGAACTTTTACAAAAGAGGGTAAAGGCAAAATCAGTCATCCAGACTACAATAACTAGCTTCATTTACAAGTTTTTGTGGAAGATTTCTTTTTTTTTGCTCAAACAGCTGTTTTGGAATTAAAATTCAATTTTTACTCGTGTTTTACCTGCGTTTGAGGTAAAGCGTGAAATTTCCTCTAAATGCCAGCCCATACTAGTTCATCCTTAGGTTATTGTTTTAAACATAATTGAATTGCTGGGGTACATTAAACATTGCAGTGTTTTAAGCAGGGAAAATAATTTAATGATGTGGTCTTTAAGACAGTTAATTAGCCTGGCATGTATGAAAGTGTAACAAGAACACCACCTACTGTAAAAGGGAATGTTCTACACTCTGGAGCACTGATTCCTGATTGCTTCACCCTGCATAGAAATCTTTAACCCCTCTTTTGTCAAATGTTTTTAGGCAAAATTACTGAGTTTGGAGTTAGTGACTGTGGCTCTTGCCTGCAACAGCCAGAGGGAAAACCTAAGAGGTAAAATAAATCACAATCAGTTTAAACATCAGGAGTGATCCTTTCTGAAAAGATTATTCTGGGGTCTGATACAAGTAATTCTCATAATGATGATGGATTTTTTAGCTGGAAATAGTAAGGATTTAAATAAAATTTCTGGTGATGTCAGCACGGTTTTTAGAAAATTGCTTGTGGTGACCCTGCTGCAATGTTCCTGGCTTTCTTTCTGGCTTGATTTATCCACTACAGGATGGGCTGTGAGAACATCCAGCACTCCCTCTGTCCCCTTAGCACTGTGACAGTGCAGGGAAATGTCCATATTCCCTCCATAGTTCTTGAGCTCTGTATTTTTGAGAACAGCCAGTGGGATCTGTGTCTCCTCTGCAGCCGGAGCTGGTGCAGAGCTGAGTTCCACTGAGCTTCTTGGGGTCCAGGAGCTCTCTGCTCACAGAGAACTGCTGGCACTTTGCAGGACTTGCCCACTTGTCGAGGTGTGGCTCAAAGCAAGGCAGGACAGAGGCTTCCCGAAAAGGTCTGCAGGCTTGGGCCACCCAGAGTCTTCAAAACGCTATCGTCAGCTTTTATCAGAACTCACGAAGTGTGGTGTATCTTCATCTTTTAAGCTTTGCCTCTTTATCTTGCAGTAGCAAAGCCATGATATTTAGTGGCTGTAATAACACTCCAGGTTTGATCCTCAGGGATCTTTTGCCCCTCACATGAAAGCCACTTACAACTAGTTATAAAGGACCACAGAGCTTCTGATTTTCTGTATTGCTGGGACAGTTGTGAGACAATTCAATGAGAGGATAATGCTTTCTGCTAAAAGGATCAAAAAGGGAAAGAGAAATCTAATGGGGAGGAACAGAGGGGGAATTCTTCAGGGTACAAAGCATAGTACTGGCCCTGTTGAAGGCATTAGAGATGTTGCTCTTACTTCCAATAGCTCCCGATTTTACTCAAAGTCACTTTCTGCTTTTATGTCTGCAGCTGAAACTGTCGAGCACAGCAGAATTTTCTCTTCCAGTCAGAGAGCAGATTTTGTGTTGTGCAAGCGATGCTGAGCACTGGCAGGGACGGGAGCATTCCTGATTAAACAAACTCCCTAATAGACCAAGTCTTGCGCTGCTAAACTCGCATGCATTATTGCGCAGGAGGCCGAGCATATTTCAGCCACAATGATGGAGTGGGCAGCACTCTGTCAGATCAATTATGTACAAGGCCCATCTTCTCTATGATTCCCTCGATTTTTCCTCCTGACAGTTCACCTTGTGCCCAACCTTCTGTTCTCACAGAGAAAAACCTGCAGACAATAGAAAACCTAAGGCTGTTTTTCCTCACCACTAAACGGTATAAAGTAACTCTTTCCTGTCAGGTTTCTCATGACTTTTCACACAAATTTATTTTCCCCAGTTTAGGGGATTTATAGCCTCTCTTTCCTTCTTATTTTTTTTTTCTCTTTGGTAATGTCACAAAGATAGTGAGTGCACACTGATGTGGTCCGTGTACATTAATAGCACTGCAGCTGGTGGCAGCTACTCCAGCCTGCTCCAGCTTCAGTGAAGAGCTGCTGTGTTCAGACACTGCCCAGGGCAAGAGATCTGATCCATACTGGGCTCTGGCCTATTCCACATCCTGCCCTGCAAATGGCACTAAGACTGGGCTTTGGCAAATTTCTTTTTTCTGTGACAGAACACACCACTGCTCATGGAATACAAGTCCTAGCAGAGACTGTTTAGTTCCCAGTCAATTATCAGATACAACTAGCCTCAACCATTTATACACAGTTCTGCCCTGAAGTATTTAAAGAATGAACTTGAATTTACTAAGTGAGGACCAGTATCTGCATATAGTGCCTGGAATATATCATGAGAGTGAGATACTGAGTGGTGTGAGCTGGGGCAACTTCAGAGAAGAGAACTGGAGTGAAGCTGGTGCCTCATCTTTCTCCATCCTCTAAGTCAAACTGTACAGCTGGGGCAGGAAAATGAGCTTTGGTGGTGCCCAGGCCAAAGACTACCAGGAAAACACAGCAAAGAGAGAACAAATTGTTGAATGGCTCAGGCAAAGTTTCTTTTATTCCTTCTGTGCAGAAGGAGATATTGGAGCACATGTTGAATTTCTGTGAACTCAGTTGCGTGCGAGCAAACCCAACACAAAGCACAATTAAGCAATCAAGCCCATTGTTATAGGCAGGGCTAGATTCTCATCTATCAGAAATAGAAGTAGTACTGAACTGAAACAAAGCTCAGACAGATGTGTGTGTACAAACACAAAGCAGAACTGATGGCTATCAGGGACCTCCTGGAGCCTGTACAACACTGGTGGTGAGAAGCTTGGGACTCTTTCTCTGCCTTTGGTGAAACTCTCGGAGCCATCCCTCTGGATGAAGCTTCAGATGAAGAGTTTTTTAACTAAACTGTTAAAAACATCTAGTGCTTGTGATGTGTGTAAGGGGAGAGAGCCCCCCACCCCAGCACAGGACACGAGCTGCCCTGGTGTTGGCGCAGGGAACATAAAATGCAGTTGGAGCAGTCGGGAGCGCGGAACCACAGCGTGAGCCCCAGGGAACTGAGACTGCAGACATTGCTCAGCCAAGGATACAAACACGTTTTTTTGGTTCAGATTGATATCTTCCACAGATGCCTTGTCTTCCCAACAAACTAACTTCCTTTCCTAACCTCCCTCTCCTCTGATCAAAAGACTCTTGTCTTTTGGTAGGGCAGAAATTAAGCCATTTTTCTACCTGTGTCACTTGAACCTGGGGAGAATTCAAGGTCCTGATAACACGGCTTTTCCACATAGTCTTTTTTTACTTCCAACCACTTTCCCTCTTACTTTGATCTGAAGGGTTCTGCTCTCACTTTCCAATCTCACTTGTCTCTCCCTCTGTAATGAGAATCCCGATAGCAGATATATTATGTGATATATTGTGTCAAGCAGTCACAACACTGTAGGATCACCGTGTTATGGAATAAAGTCTACACATGGCAAGTGCAAGATTTATCCATGGAAAGTCATTACATTCTTTGACTGAGAAATAATACTCTCCAACACAATGCTAGCATTCTTGGTCTTTGATACTGAAATTGATTTTAAAAATTAGATGGTACATAATAAAAATTCAAACTTGAATAGCTAAGAAATATACAGTAAAATGTTTTCAAATGTATGTAACTGCTGTTACTTAGTATAAAATGTATTTTATTGTTCCTCCTATCAATGACCACAGCAGAACCTTTCTAAAAAGTGTCCTGGAACAAGCAAGGTTACATCTTTAAAGATACCTCATGTATCTTTAGCAACAAAGTACAATGAGTCTTTTCTGAGTGCAAAAGGTCAGCCCTTTATATGGTCTCTGATATTTAAGGTTTTAATTAGAGATCAACTATGTAATGATGGTGCCTTATGGTGTAGTACTCTATGTTAAGGCTGACTGCGGATAACCTAAGTCCTTGAATCCTTTTACTTCCTACTTGGGCATATTTCCAGTAAATTCTTAGAATTTTAGACTTATAACCTCTAACCATGATTCAAACGAAGAAGAGTGGAAAAACCAATCAGCTGGAAGCTGGTCCTGAAACAGAATGAAGTTTACCTGAAAAGTATCAGGTAAACTGAAAATTTGAGAAGATCTAACCCTGCTGCAGAACCTGGTAATTCCAGCTCCTGCCACTCCTGCCTTTCTGCTGGGTGCACTGTGGAATGAAGGGGCCCAATAACCTACATTACTAGTGAATATTTCAATCTGACAGCTCACTCTCTCTCTGACAGCAGTGCTGTGACAACACGTCTGGGTCAGATTCAACACGATTATGTAAGCCACCAACCAAACCTTTTTTTGAATACATTAAAGGCTGCTTAAGTACAAAACCCACCCATGCAAATCTTAAAATGCAGGGAAATATTTGGCTAAGGAGAGCTTTGGACACCCCTTTGTGCCCACACATTATAGCAAGCGATCACACCAAGAAACAGCCTCCACAAGAAACTCCTTTGCATTTCCAGCATCCAAGAAATCTAAAATATGCCCAGATTCCTCTGGCAAGAGGAACAAACCTTAACTCTGACCTCAGCTGGAAGCTGGCACTGCCAGCTTTGGAAGGGGAAGCTTTGACTGCCAGTACCTCTTGGGTGGAAGCATGCAGAGGAGGGAAATCAGCTCTAGGAAAAGGCCTGCCTGGACAATGTAGGTTTCTCTTCTAGTCTACAGAATAATATGCAACATGTCTTAAATCACTAGTTTGTATTCAGGGATGGAAATGCCACCTTAGGTTTCCGGGAAAGAGATGAATGTGGTAGGACTCAAGGTGAGAGTCCCCCGCCCCTTCTGGCAGGGCTCTGATAGGTTTTGGCCAGTGGCACCAGACAGATGGTTGGTGTGATTGGAAGCTCAGCCATTTCTTCTGGGTTGAAATCCTATCTCAGTGCTTCTGGAGCCCTTCAGCTGCATTTTATTTCTGACTCAACCATTCTGAGTTTGATTCAAATAGGACACTCAGAAGCAGGGACAAAGGTGCTCACAAAGGGCTTCAGAGCACTCGGAGTTGTTTAATGTTAGCACCTCAAAACCTTTCTGTGCAGGTAGCATTTCACAGCTCTTGAAACAAATTTTCATGCTACTGGTTCATCCTGTGCTGCAGCCATTTAACCAAACCTGTCTTGGGCGGCAGTGGGGACACAGTGGAACTGAGAGGGAAATTGAGCTTGGAGGTGCTGCCTTCAGAGCTGTGGGTTGTGGGGACTGCACTGGGGCTGGATACTCCCAGGTTTGAGTGGCACATGGCAGAGCTGGCTCCAGGCCAGGCACCAGGATGGCCTGAGAGACATGTCCCTGCAGGGCAAGGGCTCTCAGCTCCCAATGAGATATCACTTATGAGGCATATTTCATGCCCTCAGTGGTGGCCTCTCTCACCTGAATGTCATGTCAGTGTCACTGGTTCTTGCTGAATTTGGAGCTCAGCAGTTCCTGGGAGCTGGGAGCATATGCCCGGAGGCAGGATATTGCCTATCAGCATCTTGGTTCTTTAGGAGGCTAATTCTCCGAACTCCAGCTGAGGTGTTACCCCAAGGCTTTCAGTTGAGAGAGAAAGAAATGCCTTGCACCCCACTCCTAACGGACTGCTGATTCCTGGGCCAAATCAAGTAAAACCTAAACCAGCCTGGGACTCTGCCTGTGATCCCTGAAGGCAAGAGCTGAGCTCACAAGGTACACAAGACAAGAAGACTGAGCAGAGAAAACTGCTCCAGTAGGTCACATGGGTGGGAAGGGACTTTACATTAATGAAGTGGTCTCAGTACCATCCCACAGTCATTAATGGTACTAAAAAGAAATTAAACTGAAAGAAGATAACCAAGTTCTTGTGATGTCAAAAGGACACAGTGATAGGGACTCCCTCACAAAGGAACAGATGTAGCTGTGAATATTGTACTGATTCCTCAAGTTAAAGGAAAATTCATTTACTAACAAGGTCTGTCCTTCCTTTCCTTAAAATGGGACACAGTGGCAGATCTCGTGTATTACCATTAGGGTTAGTGGAGGTACTTTGGATTTGCAGACTTTGCACATCTAAGCAGACTTTGGCCCCTCTGGTTTTAAATGCTTCAGGAAACCTGCACCCCTTATGCAGAAAAAAAGTGGTCACAATACTAAATTTTGTCATTTCCTCATCATTCACCGTGTAAGCAGGCAAAGAAAACACACATTGTGTTGTTTTAGAAAGGAATACTCTCCTTGGGGCTAAAGTAAGAACATCATGTTTCATATAAGTGATATGCAAGGTATTTGATTATTTGTAAAAATCCCTGTGATTCAGCAGCACTGTGGGTTCTGTGAATCAGGGGGTGATGTGAAGGGATGTTTATTTGAAAGTCTCCCTCAGCAGCCCACATCGTCTCTAATCCTCAGGGACCTGCTTCCTCTCTTCCAGAAACAAGATCTTTGCTGCACAGCCTGGATCCTGTACTCTACTGACCTCCCTGCCTCGGATTTTGAGGAGGTTACACATCAGTGTAGGAGTTAGGTTCAAGTATGAGTTCTCTGACAGGGGTGTAAATTTTCTGAGGTATGATTAACACATGTAAAAATATGGTTATTTGTATTCTTGTAAAATCAACTATTGCCGCTGATAGTTAGGAAGAAAAATTTCTCATCCCCTTTACCAAGTACCTGCAGTTCCACCAGAAACTGAGAAATGAAAGTCTTTCTGAAGGAGACATTCACAGAGCAATCGATCGTTACAAGAACAAATAGGACCAATGTCTGAATTCCTGTATAACACAAACATCCACGCTGATGCCTTTTTAACCTCAGGCTTATCTTTTAGAGAATCATTTGCTCCTACTATGAACCCAGATGGATGAGCTACTTATAGGCATCTCATATCTCCCAACAGATCTACAAGGGAGGAGAACTTGCCTCTGATTTTCAAACACATAGTCAGCTTTCATTTGTAATGGACATCCAAATTCTTGTGCTGTAAGCAAGGGGAATGGAAATCAGTACAAAAAGAGGGAAAGATGGAAGAAAATAATTTAATTTCTGGTACTTTAGTTTCAATAATTTTATTAGTATTGCCCCTGTGCAGTCACATACTGCTTTCTATTACTTTCCTGTACTAGCTGCACTTGTAAGAGTAAGAGGCACAGTGGCCCATGACTGGGTAGGTCAGCATTTTTTATTTCCTTTCAGCTCACTCTAATGAAAAGCACATGCGTCCAGTAAATCTTGCCTTTTCCCTTATTAAACCAGTCGATGTTCATTACTGAGGTCTGTGCCTGGCTGGGTGGGAATCAATAAGATGATCCTTTTAATCGCCTTAGTAATCAACAAGCTATTTCTTATTTCAATCTCAGCCTGGTAGTCATTGAAACCCAATGATTTATCTGCATTACACACGCACTCACACACACAGAGTAGGGGGGTTTCCGTGTGAATGAGAGAGAGAGAAAAAGGCTGAATTTTGCAATACACTTTAAATTATTGTGCCAGAGAAATTCTCCCAATTTCATTATTTATTTGCTGGTACCCAGTACACACATGCCTGGGATGACTGAGTGGGAGGTAGATGTTATGCCAGTGCCTACAATGCAATGAATGAAACTGCAGAAAAAAAAGAGATTTTAATAGAGAAAATGGCCAAGAGGGCCATTATACCTGCCCTAAACTCACCTTCCTAATTATTCCTTCTCATTGCCATTTCTGCCTCATCCAGACATACAGCACAGCGTTGCTGAGAGCACACTGAGCACAGAACTGCTATGTAACCATGGGCAGTATTTCCCTTGGTGCCTCATCCTCCCCAAATCTAAACCAGGGATAGGTAGGCTGATGACCTGTAAAAACTTCCAAGAATACTATTGTACAAGAACATTAGTTCTGGATAAATCCTCACTGTGTTTCAGAATTAAATACTGCTGTCCCCTGGGCTCTTCTGGAGCCACACATCCTGTCCTATGAGCCCACCCTGTACAGAGGCACATTTGGAGAGCTGCACACCCAGAGCTGGGTGAACCCTGTTTGCACTCTCCTTTTCATGCCTGTATTTGGAGGGTCTAAACATAAAAATATTTAAATCTGTCTTGGTTTTGCTTTGATTCATCCTGAACCTGTTTTATGTGAAGAAGTCAAGGAAAAAAGCCACAGGACAGCAACGATGAGAGCTGCAGTCTCCAAACTTCCACAAACGGAGGGGTGGCTCCTGCAAACCTTCCTCAGCAGAGAGGCTCTGGGATGTTATTAGGGCTGGTTGTCTGAGTAAGGATTGTTTGCACTAGTGAGCTAAGCTGAGCATTGCACGCCAGTTTGATGTATCTGTATGAAATTTAGTTTGGCTGCCCAATCAAAAGATTTGGGCAGGAATGGCAAAACCCTGACCGTGTTGAAATAAACAGCAAGTGTCCCATTAATTTCAGTGATTTTACCCCATATTTTCTTCCTGCTGAAAGATCATTAAAGTATGAATCATGGAGCGTGTTAATAGACGGAAAATTGGATGCAGGGACTTCTCCTGATGATTTATAAACTTTGGTTTTGGGAGAGCAGGAAATGAGAGGAGAAAGAGAAAGAAAAAAAAGTCAAAGTGCAAGTGCATCAAGTGCAGGCGTCAGAGCATCTTTCAGCTGTGCCTCCTGTTACGTAAGGCTGGGCTGTGTTTGGGCTGCAACCTGACACTGCCCCTTTCTCCCCCAAACAGAGCTTTTTCTCATAAAATTCACTCAGGCACTTCTTCTCAAGTTCTTTGTACACTTTTCGCAAGAAAAAAGAAATCATTCATATCTCTCAAAGAGAGTCTCGGATTCTTCAGATATTTTCCATTATAAGCTTTTGGCACCATTATTACCCACAGATCGAGTTACTTTTCTGATCCCCCTTCTTTCATCTACTAAAAATGGATTATTTCATTATTAGCCTGGAACCGTTACTGTTCACAGAGATCAGGTCTGTATATGAACAATGCCTCCCCCAGTATATTACTGAAAATCCCGTGGCTGTTGTAAGGTTTCTTTTAAACACTAGAACTCTATTTTTTGTGAGACCAGTGTGGTGGCACAGGCTTTGAAAGGACATTCCTTTTCTCTGAATTCTACAAAAGCTAAATATGGCTGTTTTCAATACTTTATGGAAGATCTTAACCAGTTTGCATATACAACACATATGTATGTGTGTGTATATATTTGCAATATCTAAACTGACATTTATTGTAATTTGACTATAGTTTAACTATTTAATTAACTGTAACTACAATTTAACTATTTAATTAACTGTAACTCAATGTTGCTGTCATGTCAAATCTGTCAATGTATTGCTCTAAAATTTCCTATTTGAGCAGTTCAGGCAATGGGAAGCAGTTCTGTCTGTTGTGTTTCCAGTTTCTATTTTCCTGTTCTTCCTCTTCCATTGGAAGGGCATCAGATCTCAATTTAAGTAGGAAAGTTTCTGGAAAGGAAATGCAGACCCACATCACGAACCAAAGAGGTAAAGTTTTTAAGCCACTGTTAGGAGATAGTCCTGCTCTTCTGTTTCAGTCTCACTTGCCAATTTTTGTGGTGAAAACCAGCCCCAGCATCAGAGATCTCACAAATACAGAAATCTATGAAACAAGGCAGAAATCTTCTTCTAGCAGGTCTGGGGACTGTGCCCTCGACAGCACAGCTATTGCTCCTTCCTGTCTGAGTCCTTCATGTAGACAGCAACAGTGCCAAACTCTAATCCCACTGCCAGCTGATCCCACTGCCCCGCTCCGTATTCTCAGAGCAAAGCATCCTCTCATGCCCTCAAACCACTTTTCTGCAGGAGAGCACCTGTCCTTTGACAAATGGGCTAAATGTCCCAATTAATTTCAGCAAGGACCAATAATCAAAAAATCATAGAATTTGGGTTGGAAGGGACCTTAATGCTCGTCTAGTTCCCCACCTGGCATGAGAATCCACCTTGGTCTTGGACACTTCTAAGGATGGGGCAGCCACAGCTCCTCTGGGGAACTTGTGTCAATGCCCCTGCATTCCCACATTAAAGAATTTCTTCCTAAATAATCCTGAGCCTGTGACAATTTCTAGACACCAGCAACACGGACAGTGGCAGAACAGATGGAACCACAGGTAGAGCACTCACTTCCCATCCCCACTCCTCTGAGAGAGCTTGAATTCTTTATGTCCTCCATGTGCCTGCTAATTAAAGTGTCTTGTCTGGTTAGACTCCATCATAACCTGTTTTCTACTTAATATGAGACAAATGGTTTACATAAGTAGAGACTGGAGTTAGACACTCATTTTCTACATGAGCAAGGGTGATTTCAAAATTTTTAGGATTTATTGTATAATGACCTGCTTCCTTCTGTGTTTAGTTTAACTAATTTAATTGAGCACTTTGCTTCTTTTTACTTTCGTGGTCCCTCCCTTCTGTGCATGCCATTTCCATCCTCATTCAATCCCATGTTGGTGAAGCAAGAAAAAAAAAGCCAGAAGACCCCACCATCGATTCCAGTTGCCTAGGTTTGATTCCAAATCTGGAATTTAGCAGGAATCATCCGTTACGCTGAATTATCGCACAGAGGCGAGCGTAACATCTTTGTGGGATGTGGACTCTTCCAGACTCTTTGTCCTCCATGGTAATGTCCCAATCACACTGAAGTGCTCCCAAATGTGCGAGGACTATTTAAGCTTTGTAAATGCCGTCCTCCAAAAATCACTCCACATAAATGTTTCATGTCTCTCCTCTGCGATGCACAGGCCCCAAACATTCAGCTGTGAGGGTGTTTATATTTGTGGAACTCTCTTGAACATTTGCTGTGGATTTCAAACAGCTGCTACACTGAAGCACTGGGAATAGTAAGATCATGAATATTCAGGTGAAGCCACTGGAATGAACAGCCGTTAATAGAATAAATGCCTAAACAGTTGTGTAAGGCTTATTAAGACCTATTGGGGCTGAGATAATAAATTCCCTCTTTGACATGTTGCAACTACTGTAGTTTAAACATTTTGGACCACCTCTTCAGAACTGAAAGAAAAAATTATGTTAGTTCTGTGTGATAACACAATGAAACACCTGGAAGGCTTGGCACTTGTATTAGATTTGGCAGAGAGATTGTAACATGCCAGCTCATCCCCACTTAAAATCATGGCATTGTTTATTGTGTTAGTAGTCAAGGTTATCCAAATTGCATACAGTCTGGATCAAGCACACTTATCTCATTAGAGAATATATTTTTTTACTATGTTCCCTTCAAGTTTGGAAATAATAATATTATACTTTTTCAATGGAGCAGTAACACGGACGAACTATTGCCAAAAAAGAGAACCTCATCAGAATATTAAAAAAAGAAAAAAACCCAAACCATTCAAAGTTGTTATATCCCAAACATCTCAAACCCATTGAAGTTCAGGAAACCAGCAGCAGCAGCCTGGATTTGAGCCTTCAAAAAAGATGGGCATCCCTGCAGTTGACAGGTCTGCTATGGGGATGCCTTGGTGGCTGCTGTAACTCCAAAGCACTCCAAGTATCCACAGTGGTTAATTGTTGCAGGAGAAGTGTCTTTTCCTTTGAATTTAGCTGTCACGTTGCATTATGCTGTGCTGTACTATCTGGTTCTGGCACACTGTGTCACGAAACATAAAATCCGACACGATGCAGTGTAAGTCTTGCAGGTTAAAATTTAAAGGCAAACTCAGTAATATTTGATCAGTTACCTGCTGTCAGTTCAGATAAAGGGCGTTTGATCTCCATGAGCAGGGCTAACTTGTGAGAAGCAAATTTG
This sequence comes from Lepidothrix coronata, assembly GCF_001604755.1. Classification (NCBI taxonomy): domain Eukaryota; kingdom Metazoa; phylum Chordata; class Aves; order Passeriformes; family Pipridae; genus Lepidothrix; species Lepidothrix coronata. Next base: position 5,325,098 of record NW_016690192.1, on the reverse strand, counting down.
CACATGGCACAGGGCTGCACTCAGCTCTGCAGCAGCGTGAGCTGGTGAGTGTCAGAGCAGCTCAGGTGCACTTTGAACTGTTAAAAATTTACCCACTTGGCTCTTTTCTAATGTTTTAAGAAAATGATCAAACTATACCCCTATTTACTAGTCTCTGTGGGTGACAAGCAGATTCTGAGTAGTTGCTTCAAGAGGAAAATCACAGGTTACCCAAAAACCTCAAAAGAATGATTTAATTGTGCTTAAATCTTTACAAGCCCCCAATTTTAACACACTGCACTTTTGGAGTCCTTTCTGCCAGCACTGATGGGCTTTACTGATCTAGTTGCATGAATGATCTCAGAGGTGTTTGTTGACTGCCTGCACGTACCCAGCACACTGTACAAATCACTGTCTGCATGAAAGCATCAGAACCTGGTTGGGGTGAAATACAAGCTAAAATACCATCATTTCCCTTCATCCCTTTCCCTGCACTCCTGTTTTTCTGTGACCTGTTAATCAATACGAGAACCAAATCTGTTTCGGAAACTTCAGTGTCATGGTTACATTTTGGGAGGAAGGAACAGATGGAATAGATTAATTAGTCAAACTATGTTTAAGTAGAAAGGCATTTCTTTCCATGAGTAGCCAAAGGCTAGAAAGAACATATAAGGGACAAGGAGAAGTGCCTCAGGACTTCTTCCTTGCTGGAACGGCTTCCCAGTTTCAGACTTTCAGCAGCATAAAGGGTCTTTGATTTTGGCTCCTACTAAGAAGTAGGTCAGGAGGTGCCAGACTTGCAGGAAGGCAACTGCTCCCTCCAGCTTGTTAAAAGTGGCCACTCCAAAACATTTTCTTCATGTTATTTTTATAGGGACTCTGGTGTTATAATGATTCTGACCAGCTACTCCTGCAATCTGTAGGGAAGCAAATGTCTCCTCGGCTGGATCCAATACATGCTCTTGTTCATCAGCAAGCGCCTGCCTAATACGATGCATCATCATCTGTCTCCAGTTTTCCAGAGCCTCGGGCGGATACTCATTTCATCACCTCCCCATTTTTCCTGCTTGGAACAGAAGACTTGCCACCACACTTCTGGCTCCAGTGTTGCTCTCTGAAAGGAAGCTGGGCCAGACATGCCACTGCTTCAGAAACTCAACACGACCTTGTTTAATGCCAGTATTGATCTGTGACTGGTGATACCGCTCTGTGTGAGGAAACAAAGCCTGCAGTACAACTGGTTTGGAAGTCAGGTTTCAGTAGGTAACTCCAGCCTGTTTCATCCTTAAGTCCAGGCTGGCACCATGCACTGCAAGGCTTTTGGCTTGGGTTCAGTTATCCTACTAAACAGTAGATACTTAAGCAAGACACCTACATGAGGATTATGGTCACAGTATTACCCCTTCCAGCCAGTGAAAAGGAATGTGCCCATCCGGAATGCAATTTAGTTTATTTTATGGGTCTGTTTTTTGCACAGACTTCAAAGGGTGTCACTGACAATCTGACTTAGGTACACATCAGCTGAGCACCAATCAGGAGAATTCAGTCCCTTCCTCCTGCTGGTTTGGTTTCAAAGGAGCAATTCCCACAAGTAATCATATTTACTAACTAAAATGTGTTAATTCTCCTTCTGACAACTTTTAGAGAATGTGTTTTAGTGCTGTTTCTGTTTTCACTTTCTGTCATGGACAGAAGGGGAAGATGGGCAGGAATCTGGAATGGAAACAGTTATTTCAAATAACTGAGTCAGGAAAGATTTTGGCCAAGAGGAAGATTTAAATCTAACCCAGATGTAGCTCACTGGTGTCTGGAACAGGAAAGATGGTCCCAATCACAGAGTAGCACCCAAGGCTGGCTCAGGAAGCAAAGGGATGTCTGTTGGTTGAGGAGAAAACTGTTTGCCTTGCCCCCAGCCAAAGGAAATGTCCTGGGACTGCAGCTGGGCAGTGTGGGATAAGGGAAAGGATGGAGCTTTGAAAGCAAATCCTGCTGGCTTCCTTTCTCGTTGGCAAAGGAGCAGAGTTGATATAAGTAGGAGCAGGGTCTCAGGAGGAAGAAGAAAGACTTTTACTCATTGTGTGGTATCTGAGTGGGGTTGTCTGTGCCCCCTCCCCCCCTACACAGGCGGGGGGATGGGCACAGTGCCCAGGATAAAACTGATGCAATCCCCTGCCTCATCACTCCATTGTCCTGGAACAAGGAGGCAGCGGTGTATCAGAGGGGTATCACCAAATGCCAAATGTCTGAGAGGACAGGTACACATGCAGCTATACACCCAGCTGTGTATGTACAGCAGGCTTGACTTTTTTAGAACTAGCTTTCTAAGGTTGGCTTAAAAAATCCCTTTAAATTCACTGTATTTGTCATGTCTTTACTACAGTTATGAGGAGAAGGTAGGAAAGTAAGCAAGGAAGCAAGAAAGGTTTCTTTCCTGGTTATCTAGCAGTAACCCTGGACACTGAGATTTGGAATAAAGCTCACAGTACAGAAAACACTCTGTGTACTGAAAAAATGCACATGTTGTGGGGCTTAGTCTCAGCAAAACAGATGGGAAAAAAAAAGAAAAGAAATCACCAGAGGTCTGTTTAGCAAAGCAATATTTGAAAGATCAAAGAAACAACATGTAGATTATAATGATCACTGTTAGATAATGAACAAATTTCTTTTGGTAAATAGTGCTAATGTGTGCTGAGAAAACCTGTCTCACAACTCCCCTTATCTCACTCTAGTCACCTACATTTTAAGAAATTTGAAGTCACATTGTTCAAATCATTTGGCTCCTACAGTAACACCAACAAGGTGATACAGAACAACCAGGCTCCTGCTGATCTGTAGCTTACACCCAAAACTTTGACCTGGACTGGGAACATCTCAAAGCTTTTGGCTGGCAGGGCTGAGACATGGGCATGGTCCCATTGCAAAATACAGGCTAACACCAACAAACCCAGACCTGCATTCGAGACCTTTAGAATGATGCTTTTCATTTATGAAATAAACCAGCTTGAATTCAGACCTTGCATATAGCTGGAAAATGGATTTCAGTCTTTTATCATTTTGCTGACCTCCATTGGAGGTGGAGATCCATGCACATGGAATTTAAGGCCATAGTGAGTAGGTTTCCTTTTCTAGTGGCCTTTCATGGACTTGTTGAGTATTCTGTGAACCCCTGGTGATTTCATCGCAGAGACTGAAAACTATGGCAGTATAATTTTAGGATGTGTGTGTGGTTATTGAATTCATAATAGCACTAACTCATCTCTTTTTGTATTTTTCTTTCAAGAGAGGAATTAATGGAAGCAGGATTATTTTCAGAAGGGGGTTCTTTGGGTGATAGCAAGGACATGCTTGTTGGTGAAAGGGCTGTTGAGAGTGGTGACACAGGGTCAGGATCTCAGGGATGCAGGAATAACATCCTGGCAGGAAAGAAATTGAGTTTCTAAGTGAAAAGCACTGCTTGTTAGGGAAAGAAGAGTGTAATGACCTGGGTACAAAGTTCAGGTAATAAATATGAGCTCCCAGTTTCAGTACTACCCCTGCACATGTGTCTTTCCAGGAAAGGAGTGAGCAGAAACCTTGACATGGTACAAAACACCCTGGGAAAAGCCTTGTTTTGCATAATCTCCCCACTGATGAAGCCCCTGGGTCCTGCATGTCTCTGCTAAGCAGGGTCAGCTCAGTGTAAGCAAGGAGTCTGCAAAAGCTGCAGCACAGCCTGCCCCAGTCCCTCCAGAAGGTACTGCCGTTCTTTGGAACCACTGTAACCATCTGTAAGCCGATTTTAACACTTTGCTACCACTGATGTGTCCCCAGCACCAATGCCAAATGTGGCAAGTCTCTGGTGCTGTTGTCAGCCAGTACAAAGCCAGCATGAATAAACCCAGTTGCTGAAAACCTGCATGATTAAAACACATACTTAAATAAATGTATTTCAAATATACTTCAGTGATCACAAAACCTGGCTGCTTTACCTTTTCCTTCGGTAAAGGGGTATCCTTGCTCACGATCTGGGTTCCATGGATACCACGAGCAACTCCAACTTTGTGCCTTTAATGCTTGCACTGTAGAAAATGCTGTTTAAATATTCATGTTGACCCTGGAAAGCTATCCACTCGGCCATCTGGAGAACTCCCATAGCCTATCCAATAGTGTTTTATTTTGAAGGATATATTCCACTCACACTGACTAGGCTAAATAGACTATTGGTCCATTTGTTTTGTAACTGCCATTTAGTTACCCCTCAGGATGGCAGCTCGATTTTTCTGAGTGGAGGTGAAGAATTCCCCAATAAAACTAGAGATAAATATGACCAAGTGTTGCGGATGGGCAGGAGGTTACTCATTCCCACTGTTGCTGCTGCGCACGGAAGTGACCTTGTCTGGAACCAGCTAACCTTGCACCTTTCATTTCACATGAAAATTCAAAGCCAAACCCTGTCAGGTCAGAGGGAGAACCCAGCCTTGTGTTTAAGGAAAAAAGGGATTTGCTTGTTCAGGCAGTGCTGGGGTTGTGCACTGTACAGAGACACAGAGTGCACACTGCCTGGGCTAGGGGTGAAATGGAGAGGGAAGACATTTAATTTGAAGTGGGAAGGAAAATGAGTGAGTGACATTGGAGAGGGTCAGGAAGAGGACAAAACGCTCCACAGAACAGAGCACCAAAGGCAGACCAACCTGGTCTTGCAAGGAAGAACCAGTTCCTTGGGACTGCCTTGAGATGGGAACAGAAAAGGACTCCAATTTCATTCCCCAAATTCCAAAAAGGCACTGTTTGCAGTAAAGGAAGGATCACGGCCATCATGGCTCTCCAAGGGCAACTCCACTGTCCAGGGATCTGCAAAGTTGCCCAAAACACACACAAGTAGCAAAAGGCTTTTGCTGTGCACCGTCTTGTCCCTGAGACACCCCACCAGTACAGCTGATGGAGGGTTATGTGAATTGCTCACAATTAACAATGTTTATTTTGGCCTTTTCTCTCCAGTTTGAGTGTGGGGGCAGCGGCGCTGGTGCTATTTGGCTGATTTATTTATGTTCAGAAGGAGGGTGGAGGAAGGGGGCGTATATCCATGGTCACGCTGACTTTTTCAAAGCTGCTCTGGAAGAAAGTGCACACTTAATTGGCATTCAAACTGCATCTCTGGTTCCTATCTCTCAGTAATGCTTGAATAGATTGTGGTGTGTACAAACCTGGCAATAACTCCATGCTGGACTGACAAGAGTTAGGAAACATTGCTTAATTCTTCTATTTCATTTTACTTTTTTTTTTTGGTCTTGGAGTGAATTTTATTCTTTGCTTCTTGATCATTTTCCCTGTGATTCATGTCCTTTTAAGAAATAGTAATTGACAAAAATAAAGCACTTGGGTTGTTATTTAGTGAGCTCCAGCTAAATTCACACAGTCCTGCTTAAGAATCTATGCCCTCCATGCTGCATTTGTTTTAAGCTTCCAGCCTCCTCTAGACAGATTTTTTCCCCCGTGCAGGCACAAAAGCACTTTAGTCAGCACAAATTTGGAGGAAGAACAAAAAGCCTGTAATAGCATATCTCGTGCTGCCATCAATTTTCCACCAGTGGAGCACTCCAGTACATGAAGTCCTTTGTCTATATTCAGAAGTCAGCTTCGGTGACATTACATGACCAACTACAACGTTATAGTGTGTTCCATGCTGGTTTGAATTGTAACTTTAAAAAAAAAAAAAAAGAAAAGAAAAAAAGGGAGAATAAAATAAAGAAAAGATGTCTTGGAATATGTCCAGGGCATAATGATTTCAATTCTGAAGAAATCCGACAACCAATTAGACTAAATTCAACATTTTCATGTACTATAAGTTTAAAATCTCCTCTAATCAAATAGGGGAAACCCTTTTCCCCCATTTTACTATGGTTTTAGTTACCAGTAGGCCTCTAAAAATCTGTTTCTGCTTAAAAATAAACCCTGAAAGTTTGTGTTTACTGTATGTATGAAAAAGGGTTGAATGATACAATTACATATTTTAGAATACTAAAGTGATGTAAAAGAGACTAATCATGATCCCAAATTCAATTTTCAAACCTTTAATTGATCCCATCCCAAAGGTAACATTCTATCTTAATTGCCATGCTGAAATGGTTGCAATTACGTAAAATAAAACTATTCATTGGTAACTGGAAAAAGTCTGCTCATTAAGCACATGACGGCCAGCCTTGAAAATACTTGATTGCAAAAGGATGCAACCACTTTGCTTATATTTCCTTTTCTGGTTAAACTCTCCTTCACATATGTTGAGCTGGTTCCAAAAAACCACACACGCACAGCAGCAAACCGGAGATAGAACATGGTACAGTGTGTCTGTGCTCCTGCACCTTCCACAGGCAAAGCTGTTGCCTTCTGGGAGGGAAGGAAGGGCTGGGAGGTCGAGTGTCCCCAGTGCTGACCTGCTCATTTGGCCCTGTGCTGTCTACAAGGAGCTCCATGAGAAGGGAGATTCTTTGGAGATGCTTCAAACCCTGTGCTGAACAAACTCAGGAAATAATAAGGGACAACTTAATCCCAAATTAAAATTGCAAGTTGCACTGAGGGACACATAGGTAGTCCTGCATAGGTGTCACACAACTTGCAGAACTAGGTAAGGCTGGGATCTTCTCTGTTTATTTGGAAACCAAAGTAAAACCAAAGGAAACTTACAGTTTTCTAGAGGGGACAGTAGATGCTGATGAAGGAAGAAGACTGGCAGCTTTTTTATTATTGCCAAGAGAGCCTGAGCCACTCTCAATTTGATATCAACACCTGTGTCACTTGGAACGCTGCCTCACTGGATGCAAATGTCACATAAATAGTTACGAGGTGCTTATTCATTACCATTACTCTTATTATTTGGCCTCCATAATATTTAACTGTCTGGCTGAGACAAGCACATCCATAAGAATTCACCAGAATTAGGAACCAGGCACAAGACATTCAGCTGTGGTGGCAGTGGATCACTGGGACAAAGTACTGCAGAGACAAAACCATCTCTTTTATTTCCCCTTTGATCTCATCCCAACAAGGCTGGATGCCTTTCCAGAAGTTGACCTCCAGTCAAACATACATCAATCTCCTCCATTTGGGAATAAAAGGATGAATGTCTACAGTCTGTGGTATAAGGCAGGTCAGATGAGGTGATCAAAAGCTCTGGTCTTAAATACCTGACAGAAACATCTTCCAAGTAACTCTCCAAGTAAACTCATCACATGGAAGTATTAAAAATACTCCCCTTCTACCACACGGGAAGTTTTCACAGTGAGTGCCACGATCTCAGTCTGAGTGTGGGTTTGGAGCTGTGTGGTGCTTGGGACTGTATAAACTCAGCGAAAGGAGTCCCCATCCTAAGGAGCTCAGGTCCGAGTAGAGGATACAGAGAAGACACAAACAAATGGGGAAGTGCAAGGGAAGGCTGAAATGATTATGTGTTTAATAAGCATCAACTGCATCACACCAGCTATGGCTTCTCAGTCAACTTCTTCTATATATGGATTAAATAAGTATTCTGGTTCTATACCAGTGAATTTCAGTATGCAGAACAGGACACTGGATTTGCCCACCCCATGATGTGCATACATCCATCCATGCTGCACATGCTCATTATGGTCACAGAAAACAGACCCTTTAAACATCTAGGAGATGCAGTCCAAGTGATGTAGGTGCCTGAAAGTCAGCTCTGAGAGCCTTGGTTTCTGTTCCCCTTTAACAAGAGGACTTAGTTGTCCAATGGGACTTGGCTGTCCAAGCCGTTCGGGCTTGCCAGTGCCAGCCAAATATCTCCTATATATATCTTTAAACATCTGAGCCTTTGAATCACAGTGCGATGTAGTGATGAATAAATGCCTACTTGGACATAGAACAAAGATATCTGACTGGCTGAATAGGCAGCATTTGAATTGTACAGAACACACAGATACTCTGTAAATGAATGGCTGTTCACCCGCTCCATCAATAGAAAAAATTGCTCTTTCTCTTTCTGAGAGCACAGTATTTGCAGTAAGGAGGACACACAGATAAAACCAAAAATCTATTTCACAAGCACTTGAGCAGAGTTGTGAAAATAGAGCCAGTGCATCATTTTGCTGATGAAATCTAAAGTAGTGATTCAAATGGGAATCATCACTAGCCCTACAGACGTTGGGGATCTGCTCTAGTCCTGAAGCGTGCAGGCTGGTAAAGCAGGATTCCAAGCCTGACCTACTTTTGTCCCTACCTCATTCCATCAGACCTAAATCCTGGTCCTGCATTCAGCCTGGAAAACTGTTGTGAATACAAATGATTCCAGGCATTGCTGATAGACTCAGGAGATCGAGTTATGCATTTACTTGTACTCTCCACACTTGGGAAATTTGGGGACCTTGAGGTTGTGAAAAATTGTTCCTCTAGAAAAATCAATGCACTTTTTGTGTAAATCAGCTTTGAAACAGCTTCGGGTTTCTATGGAGGATCAGTCTTCACCCAAAGCGATGGTGAAACTTGGCACAAAAATTAGTACCTGAAACTTTCCCAAACTTTACTAAAATAGAAATGAAATACCATATTCTTAGCTAGCATAAGCTGGTGCAGGTCAGCTATATGACAATTACCATGTGGATCAGCAAGGCTTGCATTTATTTACCTGGCTGACCCACCTCTCCTATTGATCACTGCAGCTGAAATCATTAGGATATAGTTTTGTTTGATGTAAAAAGCAAACAAATGAAATGTCAGCAACTTTAAACAAAACAAAAACAGAGATCATTATTCAGTTTGGTTTCAGTGCACTGCTAAGAAATCTTAGAGCTGTAATTGTCATGGGGTTTGAACATCATTTCAGCTTTGCACTTCTGCTCTAGCAAAGGGAGGACGCCCTTTGGATAGTGGGAGAAGTCTTTTCCTTCTGTGCCCTTGGTCCTAATGTCACTTGTGGATGAGACAGCTGAGCCAGCGCCACAGCAAGATTGATTGAAGATGTACCCTTGGGAAGAGGTAGGGGTTGTCTAAACGTGTACTTCTGATGTCTGACTCAAACTAGTCTAATTTGGGTACCCAGTAACACACTTGCATTCTCTGCCAGGGGATGTTTGCTGTATCATTTTCATTAGGCACAGACTTTTATGTGAGTTTTTTACCTGATATCAACTGCAGCAAAAATGTGCAAAACTCAGCCTGAGCAATTCAAAAGGGAAAACAGGGAATGCTAGTTGGGAATGGAGCAAGGTGCTTGACTTCATTTCTGTTCAAGTTAGGATTTGTAGGCAATGTCTAGTTAATGAGGACCTGCGAAGAGACCGGTCTTGTAACAGAGAAAGGACTTTGGTTTTCATTTCAGTCCACTGGTAAAAATGCCTGAACTGGAACCCTTGCAATTGGAATTCTTGTCACCTGATTGAAGTTTTGGTAACTTTGGGAACTTACATATTGAACTGCATTTCCCTGCTTTCATCCGTCACTAACTCTATCCTTCTTCAGCTCTCATTAACAGAAATACAGGTGGTAAAACAGAACCAAGGAAGAGAGGGGAGAGAGGGTGGTTCAGGGTTGCTGAGCAGCCTCAGGTGTACCAGTGCAGAACTGGAAGAGCAGCTGTGCAGGTGCAGCCATAAAAACAGATAGTGAGTGAAAACACTAATGCACCACACTTCCACAAAACCTCCTCACACAAACATTACTAATCCCAGGTAAATGGAAGAGGGTTGGGAGCAGCAAGTGACCTGCTCCCAGCAGCAGTGGACAGTGGAGCAGAGGCTGTACCACTTTGATCCTCGTCCTGCTCTTCTCTAACTGCTGTGCAGCTCTGAGTCTTTCTTAAGCTCCTCAACCGCCTGGAAAGTGCAATCTGATAACGCTGCTATGGAGGCTTCAGACCCATATGGGGTCATTGCATAACACCACACATAATAAAGGAGATATTTATGTCCTTTCAGTACAAAGACAGTTAATAATCACCATTAGAAACAGCATGAAACGAAAGCACACAAAGCAGAGTTCGCTCCACTTGGAGTGTAAATTGCATAGTACTCCAAGATGAAGGCATGTTGTATTCTTTCCATGGTTATATTTAAATCTGTGTTTTCTTTAATTTAAATCTGCTCTATAAAGATCTCAGCAATTTGAGACAAAAGTATCCTTTAAAAACAGGGGAAAAAAAATGACATGATAGCATCCTTCATGCCAGGCTGGCCCTGTTGTGATTTTACATTGAGGGTGCATTTTAATTGATGAAATGTGCTACACAGCACAACTTGAAAAAGTAACAACCTTTAGTTACCATTTGGAAATGTGATGGAGGTGGCAGAAGTTAAACTCTTAGGACTAAATGAAATAACAGAAGCTCCCTATCCTTTCTTGAAGACGCTCATTAGTTTTCACTTTCTCACATTCTGTTTGCCATGGATTTCATCCAAGAATGACGGATGTAGAGTTATTAAGCAAGTGATAGTTTCAAAACTCCAAGTGTCAGTGCTCAATGTGGGAGCTCAGTTACCTTGCAGAGGGCAAGAGGTTTAAGTACCCATACCCTGGAGCTGGCATCCTCACAGAGGGAATGATTACACAGAAAGGTACTGTCAGAACAGCCTGAGAACCCAAGTCAGTCATAGGAATGGATGAATAAACAAATGAGGGATGTTTGAGGAATAATCTAGCATTTGAATGCTTCAGCACACACTGGAAACTGGGGGGGGGGAAGGGGGGCAGAGAAGGAAAAAAAGAAGGAGTATTAATCTGCAGTAAATAAGTACCTTTTTTTAAATTCAGTCCAGGGCTGGGACGCAAGGATATCTCAAATAATATAAGGTCTCTCTGAGGGAAGAGGCAAATCACTAAAGTTTCTGATTATAGGCTTGGGAGAGAAACCTGCATGTACAAGTTGCTCTTTTCATTCCTGTGGGCCTGCAGACCAGTCATGGTCATAGACTCATCGATTGATTTGGGCTGGAAGGGACCTTAAATATCATCTAATTCCAGCCCTTCCACTAGAAAGGTATCTTCCACTAGAAGTCCATGGGATGTGCTCCATGAACAGGGTACAAAAGGATAAATTAACCTGCTGGAGAACATGGAAGCAAAGCAGTACCACAAAGCCTGGCCTTCTCTGGGGAACAGTAAAGAAAAAAGTCTGTGTGATCTCTCCCCATTTTACCTTCGAAGTTACACCACTAACATGCCTCCCTCCTTTTCCATAGATTTTAACATTTCCTCTGTCCCTGTTCACTCATATCTCCCGCCAATGCTGACACGCAGAACAATTCATGCCCATGTGTCAAGCAAGACCCAACCCAATTATTTTTCCTTTTTTTAATTGCTTTTCCCACTTAATGATTTTGCTCACTAACTGAAGTGGAAACAAGAAATGACACTGGAAAAAGCTGGTTATGTAGTTTTTTTCTGTCCTAGATGCAGTAAAAACCTAACAGGGTCTGAGTGAGAAGCCTATTGAGCAGTTTCTTGTTTGATTTCCAGGCTCAAGTGATTTGATGTGTATCCACTTGAATCAGACTCTGCAGCTCTGGACATCAAGTCCTGGCTGGCAGCTTGGTTCATATTCCACACCTGGAAGCCAACAGGGTTGTATCTAGAACCAAAGCCTGAATCTGTAAAGATTTGATTTTACTTTTGTGTTAACATGGACACTCTACTTAACATCCAGCCTGGCAGTGGTTTAGACTGGTGGAAATCTCTGTCCACAGCACCCATACACCTTTCACCTCCTTTTAATTCTGTTTGATGCAAACAAGTTGCACCTGAATTTCTTACATTCAAGCTTCTCTTTCAGCTTCCTTTTCCAAGACAGCTAATCTATTTTTGCAACATTGCCTTCTGAGGAATAAGTTTTGGGCATCATAATTCAAAAGATGATATAGATTAATTTGAGCTTTGTCAGAAGAAAACAAGAACAACAATGGGAGTGGTGGATAACATGAGCTGCTTATGGACGGAAGAAGGATTTATTTCTTTCCTCTCTGTAGCTCCCTTTTTCATGTTTGCAGACCTTTCACCTGTTTCCTGTGGAACACCTCTTTTGAGATCCCACTGTCCAATGTGGATGAGAAGCAATGGGAGCTGTAAGGAGAGACCCTGGGGTTTGAACATCCTCTGTGAAGCACTGAAAGAGGTTGTGTGAAGAGGTCACAGATTGTTCATCACTAGAAGTCTTCATAATACCAGAAAACTGACCATGCTTTTCGACAGCTGAATGTACTTGCAGGATTTTTTCCAGCAAAATTAGTGAAAAAATCCAGAGGAATTTTTTCCCCTGAAGCTAGAATCCTGTGACATTTGCTACCATATTGAGCAGAAGACCCTTACAGGGGTCTCTCCTGGAGGGGAAAAAAAGTGATTTAAGCCCATTCCATGGTGTCTTGCTTATGAGTTAATAGCTAGTCCCTATTCCCACTCCCTGAGGATTCTGAAGCCCTGCTGCAGCAGATGCTGTGACCTGGCAGTTCCCAGCCTTGGCTTTTGTTGTGGCTTTCCCACTCTCTCTGATCCTGTCTTCTTGATCTGCTCTTTCAGGCACCCATTGCTAGGCCTTTTCTCTTTTTTTGGATTCATGCCTGCATCTCCAACTCATCACTGTCCTTTCCCATGGGTTTACTGTCAATTCCTTTGTGTACAGTCATCTTTCATCGAGGCCCTCAGAGTGCCTCCATTTGTCTTGTGCTCTCTACCACATTTTGGGCTGCCCTGATAGTATCCTCTAAATACATATTTTGCTGCAAGTCCACACATTTATTCTTTACTGATCATAGTCTTCCTGTAACATTAATTAGAAATGTAATTAGATGATGGCTGCTATTCCTTGGGAGCTCCCAAGCATGCACTAATTTATAGCCCCACATTACTCAGTACGAGCCATAGAAAAATCCATTTGCTGTAACAGCTGTTGCAGGGCACGGATGGGAAACAAGGTGTCAGGGCATTTCTAGAAAGGTCCAGAAGAAAATGATCTGTCTGAATGTAATAGACTGCCTTCAGGAACAGATGAGGGCTGATTTATCTCCGCTCTACCAATCACACCATTATAATTCCTGCCAGTAAGAATTTTTAACATACGGTTTGCTGATGGGTTCATGAAAACAGGGCTGGTCTGGACCTGGAGAAATCCCCTGTGAGAGCTTCTGTCCAAAAGCTGGCTTGTTCCTGGCAGAGGAACATATTCTAGCATATTCTTTAGCACGCTCTGGTACAGTGGCCTGGGCATGTCCTAAGGAGGGGTTTTCCTGCAAGGTCTGGAACAAGAACAGGAGCAGCAATAACATCTGATGGAGAGTCAAAGTATTTGACAGCTTCCAGAGGCATATTCCAGACAGCTGTAAGAACTGGTGCAGGGTAGTAAGAGTGGGCTTGCACCAGAGTTATGAAAACAGATGTGGAAGAAAGACTTTCTGTCCCATTACAGAAATTTTAAAGGAGTTTTGTATCCATTTCAGCTTGAGGGTTTTTTAGGCTTTGTGATCTGATTTTATTTGCCTCAAATCAGTTTTTCCATCTTTAATATTATTCAGGATTATAGGAAGGAAATGCTTTACAATGCTTTACGGATTTTATTGAAAATTGCTAAATGTGGGCTGTAGAGTAATGAACTGCTCTTCCTTGGTCCATGATAGGATCAGGAATGCCAGTTTGGTATGATGCTGGGATACCTTCAGACTGAATGTGGATGCAGATTCAGTTCTACCTCTGTTAGCACACCCAAGTTCTTTAGATGAAACTTGTCATCCCACAGTCAGCACTAAGATAACAAATATTTCAAAGAGCCCATGAACACCACCAGCATTACTTCCACCAAACAGGTGAAGTGGAGCAGATGGAAGGGCCTTTTTCGACTTCTGTTGAAATACACTGAAAAACTCACACTGCCTTCACAAGAAGTTAGATCAAGTTCCAAGGCTGCATGTCAACATTTTTCTGAGAGCTCCTGACTCTGCACAGGGGCCCCTACATCATGTTACATTCCTTCACAGAATAAAGGATGTGGGAATTTTTTACCCTTCCAGAGACAGCTCCCCTTAGAAATCGCATTTGTTTTTTCTGTAAGTGCCGGAAAGAAATGGATGGGAAAAGCTCAACAGTGAACTCTAAACTGCCTTTTATGCTGGCATCAATTTTTGGAGGGGGGAGGAAGCGAGTGTGCGTGCACAGGCACTCACAGCTAAGGTCTTAATTCTATCTCCAGATGCTGTGCATAATCTAGAGGTTTATCTTAATGAATTATTTCTGTTATTACTACAGGCAAAGTGAGATTTAATTTGATGTGTGATATATCCCTGGATTAACTACCCTTTGGTTTTATTTGCTCCATAATGGTGAATTTTTGTTTATAGACCCATTTTGTAATTACATCCCTGAGCTCAGAAGGGCTACAGCAATGCTGTTCCATCCTATAGGAAATCAGGATCAAATTCCCTTCTCCCAGTCCTGTTGTCAGCTGTGGCTAAAACAGAAGCTGCACAATATGACGTTCACCATTTTGTCTTGCTTAATAGCAGTTTTACAGGACAAAATACAATCAATGGAGAGACTCTCCTTGGCTGGAAAGACTGGGATTACCACTTGGGAGGCCTATGCAAAGTGGCAGAGAAGCTTCACCTCGAAAAATGACAACAACGTGTGTTATAATAGGTGCCAGAAACAATCAGTTGATGCATCCTTCGTGATACCTACATGCTGAAAATGTCATGGCACCACAGAGGCTCTAAAGGTGGTAGAGGGAGCTGTGGGATATGGCAGCACGTGGAGCACAGTTTCATTAATGCCTTATTTCCCAGCTGTCCTCCTCTCACTGGGAAAACAAGCCTTCACCCCATGCTGAAAAATGAGGTGTAGGCTGATGGTCAGGGCAATGGGACACTCCTCTCCTTTCTACCCCATCCAGTCCAGCACAAGCCCTTCCCTTGAATAATTCCAGGAGGTCTAGGACAAACATACCTGTTCTGTCTCAAATTCACAACATCTTTTTAGCACTTCCTTGCAAGGCCCCCAGTTATTACAAGAGAAAGAGAAGCCTGACACCAGATCCAGCTTATCCACTTCCCTGGTGCTGTTGTGGCAAAGCCATGAGGGTCTCCCATTCCTGGCATGAGGACGGAGAGGCACAGAGTGCTGAGATCCCAGTGCAGATCTGCAGGGAGCAGGACACAGCGCTGCAGTCCCAGGAGCTGTGGGAGCACCCGTACCTAATCCCCTGGGAACATATGGCATTGCATGCACACAGAATCAGGTTTCGTAGCAATCAGAGTGATCCTAACTAGTACTACTTGTAACAACAGAAGTCAGCGTAAGTACCAGGAAAAGTAAGCAGAAGCAACCAAATCCATCTGGGTATTAGTGTGCCCCTTGGAAATGTTGGAGGACTTTTGGACTATTGACCCAAAGCAGCATTGCCTCGCTGTACACTCCAGCTCAACCCTTTGCTCACGAATGTGCACTCGGCTTGCAGGAGGTCAGCATGCTTCATATTGTTCGGCCTGGAGGAGAGGAGGCTTTGAAGTGACCTAATTGTGGCCTTCCAGGACCTGAAGAGAGCTGACAAGAAAGCTAGACAGGGACTGTTTACAAGAATCTGGAGTGATAGGCCAAGGGGGAATGGCTTCAAACTGAGAAAGAATAGGCTTATATTAGATATTAGGAAGGGTGAGGGTGGTGAGGCCCTGGCACAGGTTCCCCGGAGAAGCTGTGGCTGCCCCATCCCTGCAACTGTTTAAGGTCAGGTTAGATGGGGCTTGGAGCAACCTGGGATAGTGGAAGGTGTCCCTGCCCATGGCAGGGGATTGGAACTGGGTGGGCTTTGAGGTCCCTTTCAACCCAAACCATTCTATGATTCTTTGATTCTATGGAATGGTCTCCTCCTTCCCAGGATGACCCATGCTGGAGCTGCAGAGCTGTGCTTCTGCTGGAATCCTGCACCTTGGAGTGGGGACCTCCATGGGACAAGGCAGCAGCTACAAAGTTCAGCCTGAAGGTCAGTACTTTCAGGGAGGGAAGTGCTGGGTTCAATCCCTATTCAAAGACAGTCATGCTAAAAATTATGCCAATTTTCTAGATACACATCACGCTGAAGACAAAATGTTTATTTTTTTTTTACTGACAGACAAGAATGTTTGAGGCCATTAAACTGCACAGAGTCAAAGCCTCAGGTCTGTAAGGAGTGCCTGC
Organism: Lepidothrix coronata; assembly: GCF_001604755.1. Taxonomy (NCBI): domain Eukaryota; kingdom Metazoa; phylum Chordata; class Aves; order Passeriformes; family Pipridae; genus Lepidothrix; species Lepidothrix coronata. Next base: position 5,308,985 of record NW_016690192.1, on the reverse strand, counting down.
AGATTTACGTTGCACAGCTTGTGTTTGTAATTGCTCCCGATGTGTCAGTTCTCATATACTTCCATTAAAAGTTTATGTCCACTATTTTTTTTTCCCAGCTAATAAAATTAAATGTTGGAAAGCCAAAGCGAAAAAATAAAATATGTTGGTCTTGCTTGAACCAGTACAAGATGGGATATTCAGAGCTGACACCAAAGCTGTCTTCAGAATCACCTACTGTTCTGAGAGCAGTGTACTAAAACCCAGCTTCCTGCCTTTTCCCTGTTAAAACCAAACCTGGAGTGTTGCTTTACTGCCTTGGGAGTGTGAATTTCAAAAGGCCCTTAAGGGTCGAAAGTGATTTAAAAATATTTTTCTAAGAAACTCCAAAACACAAGCAGCATTTTTATGAGTGAAAATCTAGGAGTATGCGTCAACATTTGCAAACATATCTGAGGGATGCAAGGAACATAAATCCTAGGACTTTAAAGTTGTCACAAGGCCAAATTCTTGTTTCCTTTACCCATATGAGTAGTGTTGCAAAAGTCAATGGCTTGAAAAAGTATCTGTAAATAAAATGAGTAAGATTTAGCCTGAAGTCTACGGAAAATAACATGAACAATTTTACTTCCCCCAGAGGGGAGAAGCCAAGCATTCCTTGGCTTGACCTGTCCCTGCATAGCCTGGGGGGGCAGGAACCCCTGTGCCCACTGCTCCGAGTCTCAGGTGCCCTCATCCCGGCTCTCCATGTGGCTCCTGGTTCCCTGGCACCATTCTGGGGCTGCAGGGTTTTGTGGCCATTCCCAGCCACTTGTGCCCAGGGTTCTGTGCCTTCCCAGTCGCTTTGCTGGAGGAGGGAGGCAGCACTGGGATCCTCTGCTTATTCCTGCTCTGGGACTTCAGTGAAGAGGCCCATGGACCAGAGGGGAGGGAGCAGCAGGACAGAGGTTACCACATGCACCTTTCTCTGCACATTCCAGTCAGAAGTGGGGACAGTCAAACCCTTCCAATGCTGGCTTTGATTTTTAAGGCCAGAAAGAACAATTACGTTAATCCTGTTTGACCTCATCCACAACTGAAAGGGGCTGAGGAACCAATAACATACTCAGGAAGTTAAACAGAGCTTGCACTGATTTTAAAAGAAGCCACAGAGAATTTGTACTGGTGATTACAGCCTGGCCACAAATTTCTGTGGAAGAAATGTTGGGTTTGTTTTTTTTTTCCATTCTAGAGTACATTTTTGCAAAAGTGAATGCTGGGTCTGCTACTCACCTGCCACCGCAGCAGGTATTCACTGATCCTTTTTCCTATGCTAATAAGGTATAATAAATTTAACACCACTGAAGAAACTATAAAGACTCGAAGACCATTATTACAGATTTTGTATGTGCAGAGAAAGGCAAATAGTTTGCAGCAATTATTGATCGGGAAAGGCTGAGTTAATGTAATTGCAGAAGATAAAAGGAGGAAATATAATAAAAAAATAAAATTAATATACCAATCACAGAATCTGAACTCAAAAAGCCAATAAAAGACATGTAATAAAGCACTCCAGAGAAATGGAACTCTGTCACAGTGAATATCAAGCTATTTACTGAAAAGTGCTAATACCAACTGCAGCATTCCTCACTGCTCAGACATTCACTTGAGTCCTGTCTATGGTCACTTTTACAAAATTAGTAGCTGCAGTGAAACCCAGTGCAAAGTGTCAGCAAGGTCTTCACCTGCCCTGCCGTGGAAGCACAGCTTTGAAGTCTTATGCTGGGATGCAGAGTAAGGAGTTGGAAAGACGTTTGTCCAGCAGGAAAATGCTGGTGTCATCAGCCTATAGAGAGAACAGCTAAAAATGGAAAACTTCCCAGGGAACTGGGGTCCAGTTACACAGTGGTACAATATAGTGCCCATTCCAACAGCACTCTGTTGTGAGAACAGTGTTTATTGATGTCAAAATCATGCATCAGATCCCACAAAAATGACATTGACTGAAGAATCAGGAGACTAAACAGAAGCAACAAAATATATGCCCTTCATATTGTTATATGACATTTTTACACTTTCTAGGTTTTGCATTGTCAAGCTTTGCTCTGTCTCCATGAAGACTTGAAGTGTATTTTATTTTGTGCCAAAGCTCAGATTAGTGGCACGTTCAGCCTCCGGCAGTTCTTGCCTTTGAGGACTGAAGTCTATTACAAGGAGGACTTGAAGCACAGAGAGAACCAGATGTTGGTGGCAAATCAACTAAAAGTAGGAGGAAGAAATAAAGGAAAAATAGGAAGAAATTCTTCACTGTGAGGGTGGTGAGGCCCTGGCACAGGTTGCCCAGGGCTTGGAGCAATCTGGTCTAGTGGAAGGTGTCCCTGCCTGTGGCAGGGGTGGAACAAGATGAGCTTTAAGATCTCTTCCAGCCTAAAGCATTCTGTGATTCTATGTTCTACTTCTTACTCCTCAACATGTGCACACTAATGAACTTCAGCAGCTGATAAATTTGATCTACTTTTTGGCTTGCAGTATTTGTTAAATCTTGTATGAAAGGTAAAAACAGTTTTCCCTATTTTCCATAATGCTGTTTCTCCCTAAATCCTTGGCCAGGCTAGATTTCAGCAACAGTTCTCTCTGGCTTCAAGAGCATGCTGGAGGTGTGTACACCTTATTAGCAATAAAAATAGGAAAGCAAAATCCCTGCTAAACATGCATTTACATTTTCTTCATGATCAACAGCATTTTCTTAGCACTTTCAATCCAGAGTGGGAAGTAAGAATATCCTTTTAAGGTGTCCATCCAAAAAGAGGTAAAATATAGACCTTTCATAGGCTATATATTTAAAAGAAGAAATGGTACTTTTAAAATGGAATGTCCAATATCTAGTGACTAATGGATGACAAAGAGGTTGCAGGGTACTTTATTAAATGTCTCTAGAGACAAAGAAGTCGATTGCTACTCACTGAGTTGATTTACAATGATTAAGATTTCTATTTGTAGGAACCTCGCTGGCTTCAGTCACCTTCTCTTGCATCTCAGGGCACATAGAGATCGAAAGCCTCGTTTTTGCAAGAGGAAAGAATTTTTCTCTGAGCTCGGACGGACTGTATTTTTCTGGTTATCATGACAATGCTATCAGACTAATGGGCTGACAGCCCCAGAACAGCTCTGCTATCTAGGAAGGGAGTGATGTGACCTCCAAGAATCGTTATGTCATATTTGGTAGGAGCTTTATTGTTTTATTGATACCATTCCCTGTGCTGAAAGCATTCAAAAATGAAATAAAATGCTTCTCTGCATTTATCAGTGGTGAGAGGGAAGAATGAACAATTTCACCTGGATTGCCGCCAATGGAGGAGAGGAACAAGGCTGGGACAGAGACTGTGGAGCATGAAGGAAATGCTCTGGAGTCACTGGCAAGCTGTTCTTGGTAGCCTGGCTATATGCTGGAGATCAGGAGCTCCAACCAGAAATAATTTATGTTTCTGTGGCACTACTTGCTCCACCTGAGTTTTACTTTCTCTTCATGGTTTTTGGTGGCATAACCTACTTTAAAGCCCTACTTCTCAGCCTGTGCCTTGGACGCCAGCTCCCATTTGTTCTGCTCTGTCCTGAACTCCATATTAAGTGGAGGGCTCCACGTTTGCTGCATCAAGACATGCTGTCCTATGTGAAACACTGGGAGGGAATCTCCTGCTTCCCTAAACCATGATGCTGCAGAGAGTCTGGGATTATAATGAAGATAAACTTGCAATAACCAAAGTCAGAAATAAAAAAAACAACAGATAAGAGAGATCAGAAATACAGCTACTAATTGGCAAAGTCCTGTTGTTCCACTGCCTCGTGGGTGTGGTAGCAACTGAGACTGCAGAGAGATGCATTTGCTGATGAAACACTGAAGGTGGACAAAACAGCTGTACTCGGGGCAGGCCAAAGAAAGGAGTTGCAGCTTCAAAGGAAAGTACTTGCAACATGAAACTTGTGATGGGCTTGTGAGGGTGTCAGTGTGACAGAAGCCCTGGGGCTTCCGACAGGATGCCCATTGATAGGAGTAGCAAGGTCAGGATGGATCTTGAGGATCCATCAATCACCGGAGCACAGACTGCAGGCATAGTATAGCTGGCATGACACAGTCACTTCCATAGTGTTGGGGGAGCTGGGCTGCCTGGGCTCTCATGCTTTCAAAGGAAAACAAAATTTTACAGACGGAGCTTGGAAATGTTCTAGTATGACAAAGGTGTGTTATGACTCATCACACTAGGTCTTGTCTGTGCTCCTTCCTAAAAACCCACAGAAATCTGTGAAGTAGCTGCCTTGTCACTTCTTTGCCCTAAAGCTGACTAGCAGGTTAACAAGGAGATCATTTTAAGGCTGTCATTTTATAGGATGAAGGTATTAATTATCTCTCTTCCCATGGATAATCCTGTTATGGGATAACATGATTTTAGGACAGTCCATTACAAAGGACAATCTTTTCAGTCTTGTCTGACTGAAGTCAAGTCCTTCATAGCTGCCTTCATGCAAAGAAAATAGGAAAATCTCAATTTTCTGTTCCAACTGTTGAGCTGATCGTGTCACCAATACATTGCACAGTGTCTATATAATGTATTAACAGTCTCAGTTTAACTCAGTTATGCAAATATGCAGCTCACAGCCTGAGCACTGTGCATCAGTGCATGCCTGCCAGCGGTGGACCTGCCCCACCACCATATTTATCTACTGCTCTTTCTGCTGGTTTTACCTTCCCAGTATCCTTACAGAGCAATGGTGTGTTATCTCTGATTCTTTCAATATGAGGAAATTCAGGAACAAACAAACTGAGTTTCCCCAGAGTCACTGAGAAAGGCAAGAACTGAACTCATATGAATCAGAGCAGTGGTAAAAAAATCACCTGCCCAGTTTGCCCTGCTGTAATTTTCACCAAAAATTCCCAAGGAAGGTGTTTATTTAAGAGAAGGTTTTACACTTCTAACTTCCTAGGTAGTCTCCACTCACTCATTTTTGGCTTTTTGTATGGAACATCAGCACATGAACAATGAAAAGTATTTTACTTTATACCAAAAATTAACTACCCATGGTCCTACAGGTCAGTGGGGTTCTCCACGAACAGACTGTCATTTCCACTTGGTTTGCTTTCAGGAAACAAAATTTGGGATCTTTAAATCCTGACAAGTCCAGTTTTTTCCTCAGAAAGAGGAAATACTTCTACAGATGATGCTGAAATTCAGAGATGTTATTTATATTTACTGCAACAGCATTTAGGAGCCTGAGGAATGGACTAGAAGCCTCCTGAGATCAATGCTGTACAAATACAGGGTAAAGAATAGTCCCTGAATTAAGGGATGCAGGGTAGGGAAGAAAGGGGCTGTGTGCATTAATATATCACACAATTCAAGAATGAGTATATTTTAACATAATAAACCATAATGAGCTACAATTAAAAAAATAGTTTTTAAATTACACTATGGAATCTCAATAGTGACAACTCCCTGCTCATTCTCACCTTCATCTTTCAAAACACGTCTTGGTTGCTTACAAAAACTTTCCCCATCCAGAAAAAAACCCTCAATTTTTTTTTCCATCTCTGTGAACAAAGAATTCACTGTAAATTCTGCACTCTAGGAAGGTAAAAATCTAGGTTTGCAAATGATTTTGATGATGACATATACTTGTCCTGTCTGAGGAATATCACTGATTTTTTCTAGAATAAAGCTGGAAGTGAATTTTTCTATTTCAGTTTATGGTTCAAACTATTCCCTCCTCTTGAAATGTTCCTTTAAAGCAGAGACAGCTCATTTCCTTTAGAAACTGTATCTACCCACTGAATGTTATTTCTCACTGTACATAGGTAATAAGAGATTTCCTACTCTTTGCCCACTTCTACCCCATAGATTTAATGTGTAAAGTGGGAACATACAGAATATATTGCTTGGCACAAGTCAGTGAAGTTTCATCTGTGAGAACACAGTATGAATTCAACCTTTGGCTGCTTGTACTAAACCACAGGGAGAATCTACACTTAAGTGATGTAAAGTTCATAGATTAGACACAAATCCACAAACCCAAACCCACAGAGCAGTGTTTAGACTTTCAGAGCTCTCTGACCCTCTGACTCCATCTTGCTTGAGTCGTTCTGGAAGCAGAGAGCCTCGTCCCAGGGAAAACACAAAGGAAGAACAGTGCTCTCCTCTTGCTATGAGGGGCTCCCAGGATTTGGGGAGAATGCTGAGCACAAATGCCCAGTCAAAACACTGAGTGGGAAAGGAAAATATGATCTATTTCATGAAGAAGGCAAAGTGATTGATGTTCTGGTAATGAGCATGCAGTGCATCAGGAGAGCATCCTCGTTCTCAAATTTTAGAGTTTTGTGTTTCTGAGTTATGTTTAAACGTTCATTTAAACTTTAGGCATGAAGTACCTGATATTCCTTGCTATCCCCTGCAATGAATCCCCAGGATTCACTCCCATAACCTCAGTGTATCACTGATCTCAATGCCACAACAGGTGAGCGAAATTTATACCACAATTTACCCTTTCAATTTCACACGTTTCTGTGTGAACCTTGAGAGGTGGGAGGAGAATTATTCCTAGTTCAGTTGTGGGTTTGATTTACTTCTATTTTTTCTTATTTTTCTTTTCTTTTGGCCCATGGATTTGTTTCCATGGATCAGTTTAGGTTCCAGATGATCTAGATCTTAAGCTATTATTTTATCTTTGTCATGGGCCAACTCTTGGATCATTTTAAATACGAGGAAAACTATATTGCTCTGAACGTGGAAACGCAGCTCCAAAAAACCTCTTCTAGGAGGGGAGTGACAGCCAAAGTCCTGATTAAATTCACCTCTTCCACGGGCTTCTGCAACCAACACAAACAACTGTGAAATCTTTTCCAGCAGGGTGATGGAGAGAGGAAAAGAGTTGGCTCTAAGTTTGGGAATTATTATTCTTATAAACCCATTCACACACCTATCACTTGGGACAAGTGAAGGGCCAAAGACATGCCAAGCAATTACACAGCTACACAGGTCCGTGCACAAGATATTCTGCATCACGTTGGCTGTAATTTGTGCTCACTACGTTGGCACAAGCTCCACCTGTGTCAGATGGTGGCAGAGAAAACAACTTTTCTGGGAGACTAAATCCATCTCAACAGTGGCCAAGCCATGTCCTTGTTTTGGAAAATCTGACTGGCAGCAGCAACACCTTTCAATTAGAAGTGGAATAAAGGTTTACAAAACTTGCAGTAGCAAGACGCTCTGAGCGTCTTTGTGACCAACATAACCGGGCACAGCTTATAGGAGATTTATGGGATAATATTCGGTCCTAACTCTGACCTCAGCTATCTCTGTGCCCTGATGACAAATGATTTCTGAACAGTTTTATACTTTCCCTTACTACTTGTTTTATACTTTCCCTTGCTACTTGTTAGAGAGAAATGAGATGAATCTGCTTCCTAGTTCAGCTACAAAGACAGCAGAACCACCTTTTCTCAAATTGCTGAAATTCATGACATAAAGGGTCTTGACAAAGCAGGAAAAGAAGTCAAGCTCATCATTCATTTTTTACAACATGTTTGCAGAGTCTACAAAAGGGTTGATGCGGTGATGGAATGAGTCTTGGCCTTGTACAGGACGGTGTTCAATATTCATAGAATCAATTAACCCCTTTTTCTCTATTGGTAAACTGAAGACTGCTGATCCCTGTCAAGTGGAATGGTCTCACTCCATTATTTTCCCCAATATTTTTGAAGTTTTCCTTCAGTCAGTTTTGTAGAGACCCAAAGCCCATTGAGGCCATAAAACAGACCACAGAAAAGGACACAGCAAGACAGATGGACTTGTTTGTAGGGTTCCTGAAAGCCTAAAAATCAACTACATCAGTAAGGATTTACTGGAACACCTTGATTTTGACTGAGGATTTTTTTTTTTTAACAATAAGAAGAGAAACACAGTCAGTTACCTTGGTGGGGAATGTGTGTTGACTTGTCTCACCAGAAGCCAAGAGACCAAACCAGAAGTGCTAAAGGTGTGTCTGTTCCCTTGAGAAGCATATCTGTCCAGCTGCAGTGCTGTTCGCAGTATTAACAGATCCAAGGGATTTTTAAGGAGTATCACTGTGCTTCTAAAGACTTGCTTATTATTCTGTGAACTGTTCATGTGTAGGACAGAAAAGCCCCCTCGCTTTTTGATGTCCAAAGGCTGTACCTGTTGTTCAGAGATTGCAATCTTGTACTCTTAGAGCTGTGCCCTTGAAAGTCGAGTTTCCCGTTGGACAAGGCTGCACAGACTTAGAGTAGCACGAACAAGGCTATTCTCAAAATTACTTATTGTAACCACATCGTCCCCCAGGACTAGTTTGGCACAGCCCTGTAGCTGCTTTCTGCTATTTGCTTACCCCAAGAGGACAGAGGGTTTGGAATCACGTCTCCCTCTCCCAGTAATATCCTGTTTTGTGCTGCTGCTTCTGCTTTGCCATGGATCTGCCAAGTGCTGCAGGTGCCGAAAAACAAAGGTGAAAGCACTCATATTGTGCTTTCAGATCACAAAACTGACTCACAGAATCGAAAGTCCAAAAAGACCTGTTCCTTTTTTCCCCTCGTAGGGAAACCTAACAGGGAATCTACAGAGTTACATCCAAGTGCCAAGGTCTATGAAAGGATTTATTGTGAATGTCTTTTACAAGATTCCTTCCTTGCTGGAGATAGGTCCTTGGGGATTCCCCTTCATGATATTGCTAATCCCATCTATTCAAAATTTATGATGCACATTCCCTAGAATACCAAGATGGCTTAAAAAACACAGTGTAGATGGGGGGATTTTCTGGTTTTATAGTAATTTTCTTTTTCAGATTTCAGAACACACTGTACTCACTCTGCGAACACAAGAGCTGGAAAATCTCTTTTATTTGTATGTGATATTGTATTCAGTGCAAATGTTTACTAATATTCCTGTACAGATCTGGGATTTGTTGGGTTTTTTTCCTGGAATCAGTCAAGCCAAGACTCAGGATGGGATGATGAAAGTAATTTTATGTACGATGTGTGTACATGTGAGTATGTCTGCATTCACACCGGTGGGGATTTTTCTACCTGCTCCTTCAGTCACTGGTTTAGGAATTAAAATTTCCTTGAGAATACTTTTTCCTTTCCACACACACACAGAAATTAACTGCAAATACAGTTTCTCTCATGTTTTAAAATCTTTCTAGTCGACTCTCTCTGTGTTTTCAACTTTGAGTACCTGGGGACTAACTCTGGAGCTACGCTGCAGTTCTCTGCTGTGTACATGTAGGAGAAGAGACAAGGATGGGGCTTAGCTGCCCAAAATGTCCTGTCTGGGAATAAATAGCTTTATTCCCTCTGTGCCAATTCCCAATCTTCTAACTTCCTTACTATTTACAGTGATAATACACATAGGTCTTTAAAACACGTACCTGACTGAGGCGATAATGACAGGCCAGCGAGAGATAAGGCAATACTTTAACTTCAATGAAAATCACATACTGGGGAGCTTTTGTTTTAAAATGTCATATTATGTTTTTCCCTGGCTAAGTTTAATTTGATTTGGTGTAATTAAGGAAAAAATCCCAAGCAACATATAAGTTACATGATGCCTTCTTTACGTCAGATCAATGAAAAACAATTTTTGACAAGGTTGCCTTCAAACATCACAAATGTAATTATAAACCAGCATTTTTTTCTCCCTTCTATTTGTAGCTCTCCTTAAAAGAAAAACACTTTCTCTGTGGAATAGGTCTTATTTTAGCTTAAAAGCACAGATTTATATCTCATCTCTGAGTCTTTGCAGTGCCTCCTGAGCATAGCAAGGACTAGTTCACAGGACAGATCCATACTAGCATTTTAGAAATATAAACCCAAGCCCAACCCTTCTGAGAAATAATCCATTCAATTCCTGGGAATATCAAGAAAGACATAAAAGTGATAGCACTAATAATAAAAACAAGAGCTGCCATCATTAGTAGAGGAGCAACACTATGTGCACGTTAAATGAAGCTCATTTAAACATGCTCTGGTTTAATTAGATTTAGTTTAGCCACCTAAAAAAATCCCAGCAGAACTTGTGGCGGGGCTTTCACTGCTGCTCCCTGCTGTGAGCCCACCTGTTTCTCCAACCTCACTGCCCTGGCACTCAGAAAATCCCGGGACTGGCTCTGTGGGCTGGGGCAGGTCACAGGGACAGACTCCCAAACTGCCTCGCCGGGATGTCTGGTGGGGGGAAAAGTAGCTTTGCACATGATTTAACACACAGAGAAAACAGAGAAACAAATAGAGCTAAGCACCTAACTTTTTCAGGCAGGGAACAGACCTGTAATTTTAAGAAGTTTACTGAGCTCTGCACAAAATCTATTAAAAAACCTACATTGTTTTAAGACAAACCTTCTCTCCAGAATAAAAATCTTACATCTATATTTTAAAAAACCAACGAAACATACACAAAGATACAGCATATATCTGAAACAGGGTCTTTGTGCTGTTGGCCAGATGTTTGGATGCAGGAAAATTCTTCTCCTTGGAATAGCTTCCCTCCCAAGGAGCGCTCGGAGCTTGACCCGAATCCTGAGGAAGGAGTGTTTGCAGGAAGCACCTTTGGTAGCACAGACTGGGCAGGCAGGAGGCTCCCGTGAGCCACAGGCAGGGAACGACAGGGACTATTTCTATATAAACAAGCCCAGGATCAGCTGAATTTGCTGTTCACTGGCAAATGAAAATAAAGAGACAATACAGAATCAAAGGTGAGTCAAAGAAAAAATATGTCCAATAAGAGGAGGCAGCCCAGACAATCAGTCAGATGCCAAAACATGTGACAGACCCAGAGGCAACTCCAAAACAACCAAACCAACTGCCTGTGAAGTCTGCCAAGGAGCCAGATGCTCCTGCTTAAAAATATCTTCCACTGCCTTGGCATCTGCATTTTCTGCCTGTCGTCAAAAGAGGAGAGAGGGGAAAACGGGAGAGTGGTGCGGGAGCAGGGGTGGGGGGCAGCAACTAATAATATTTTTGCAATTTTCATTCTAAGTACTTCTGATCATTAATTTGCAGTTTGTCATCATGTCACTGGAGAGCAAAACAAGACTCCAGCCTGGCATAGGTTGGGAAGGGAAAAACAAGCAAAGCCCTCAATGCAAAAGATACAATAATTCCACATTGCTGTGGGTGGCACGTTCCTGTTAAGGTGATAAAAAGCTATAAGCTGCTGGTGTTGGCAGTTTACCACCCAGGAAAGCACCCGTGTGCCTGGACCTGGATGGAGCTGGGAATGGGATGCTGCAGCCTGCACACACGCAGAGTTTCTCCAAGATGCCCCAAACTGTGTGGTGGGGATGAATGGGGGATAAATTACACTGAATCAAAGTATTGCCGCTGTTAATCACAGCAGCAGATTTTGGGTCACAGAAGATGCAGGTGCTCAACAGAGGCTTAAAACACACTTCTGTAATATTAAGTTAGTGAATGAAGATGCAGATTTTTGTTACTGTACTTTTTGACTAAAACCATTAAATAAAATACACATTCTAGAAACAGTAGAGTATTCAATAGGCAAAGGTCAAAGAAAAGCACAGCCAGAATGGAGAGAATTTGTGCAATTCCTGCTACAGAAGGAACTGTAATGCAAAAAGTATTATCACACTTCATTTGTCCTGAAGGGCTTTACCTCTTGTATGTAAAAGTTTTCAAAGGTGAATACACCCTTCAGAAATTAAATTGCAGAACAGTTTTCATTGTGTTTCTTGACTCCTCGAGAGGGCATCAGGAATCCCATGTGTGATCTGTACCTCTGTCACTCAACTGATCACACGGCCTTGGTTTCTGCACACATAAACCCTCTGTGTTCTGATGTGCTGGATGGTCCCTCACCACTCTATCCCAAGCTTCCAAAGCCAGCGCTCTTGGAGCAGCAGGTACTGCACAAGACTCAGAATACACACTCTGTTGGAGAGTGATTTTGCTTGAAAAGAGTGTTTGTTTTTATAAGATGGAAATCAGAACTTTATCTTTCTTCTGGGCTGCCCAGGTTGGGTTCGTAGTGGGGAGGGTTTGGGACATTAAGTACATTGGGGACTGCCTTAGATCTACACAGTTCAAAGCAAGAAACCTGGTACTAAACGAGAGCTGTATCA
>NW_016690192.1:5245793-5296873 GCF_001604755.1 Lepidothrix coronata | reverse complement strand
TCAGAGACCATCACTGCCTTTTAGAAAGCAAACAGCACTGAAGGTCAGGCCGAGCATGACTGGGATAAAATTGCACCCCATAAAGCACTGGAAAGAACAGAAAGATCCTTTTGTGATGTTTGACTTCTTTCCCCACTCCGGTGCGTGGTAACGCTCGGCTCGATGGTGTTTGTTTCAGGGCAAAGCTTCACGCCGGCTGGTCGCCGGCAGAGAGGGCAAGCTCTGGGCTCGCAGCTTCTCTCTCAGTCCCTCCAGCAATCTGGCAGCCGTGGGGCTGCCACCACCTTCCCTGCACTGAAAGGTTCAGCTCCGGAAATCTGTGCTACACCTTGTAGCCTAAATTTTGCATACAGAACTCGTTTGCAGAGAAATGCAGTCGCAGTAAATAAATAAGTAACGGGAGCCAAGCCGGCAGTGTGGGGAATCGGTGAGACTGTCTCAAATAAATTGAAAGAACTTGTGGTGATGAACGTTTTGTGCAAGTCTAGTACTGAGATTGTAAGAATTTTGCATGTCTACATCAACTGACTGATAGCAAAGGAGTTTCTAGTCCCCCTCATGGCACACACAAATGTCTGTTAAAGACATAAATATTTAAAAACAACAGCTAGACTTAGAGGGTTAGCTTTCATTTCATCTAATTTGGCAAGCATTAGCTACACCCACCAGAAATCATTTTATTTTGTGTAATTTAATAGCAGATCTATTGTAGCATTGCAGTTTCTGACATACCGAAACAAATCAATGTGGCCTTTTTTTAAGCTGAGAATTAATACAAGACTGTATTTCAAATGTTAGATGGAAATCAAGAAAGATTAAAACCTTTCTGTGTTATTCACTTATTTTCATCCTCTGCTGCAAAGTTTATTTGCCTTCCTGCATGTAATACAGAGACTTTAATCCTTATTCAAATATCCCTGATTTTTTACATCCCTCATGTTTGATTTGGTTCTCAGGTGAGAATTATTGGCAGAACTTGTTAGAATTACACCTGCCAATGGCAGCATACATGGTAGCAACATGAAATTCTATAAACTGTACTGTGTATGCCCTTTGGATTCTTACACAGCAGAATAATATTCCCACAGAAATCAATCTGAGATTTTAATTTATGAAACACTCTCTCTCTTCCCTCCCCACCTTAAAGGGATAGATGAAGACAGGGAAGAAGAAGCGAGATAACATCAAATAAAGCAGGTTTAGAATGGTCATGGATGACCTTCACAATATGCATTTTGCAATTTTAGGTGGATTAGAGGAAACTAATGATGGCTTTGAAATGAGCTTTTGGATAAAGCTTGGGAAACTCTAATCATTACAAATCCACTACTTAAGAGAACAATTCTGTGTAGCACACTGCAGCTTTAAAGCATACATGGCTTGTTTTTTTTCCTCCTCTCAACAAGCTTATTTTGCTTTCACTTATTCCAGTCTCCTTATAGGAGCTCAGCAACTGTTTTCATTTTCTGCCCTTCCTTTAAATTTAAGGGAGCCTATTTTTTTTTCCATGGTGTTGTCCTTACAGTGCCTTTTGAATTTAGTTTAGGACTCATAGAGTTAACAGGCTGGGGAAGAGAGAGAGGAAAAAAACCCAACCACTTGCATTAAGCCTGAAGCCTGTCACCTTTTCTTGGCAATTACACTGCTAATGGCTGGGTCCCAAGCAAAGTGGCAAAGAATATCTCTTCTCACGTTCCCAACTCACAGTGCATTCCCAAATACCAGATGGTGTTTTTGGAATCCATTTCACTATGTTTGATATGACAATACTTTTGTATAATGTTAAATTATATATAACTATTTCAAATAGCCGATATCAGAACAAGGCTAGAAAAGGAATATTAGATGCAAGGAGGAAAGAGAGAAACTGAAGACTGAAGGTTCTCGTCTCCTCCTGTTGTATCTTGTGTCTCTCAGATTTTTGTGTAATTTGAACAAAAGAGGAAATAAAAGTGGTCCAACAGACTCATTGAAGTGGTACTATACAGAAATGGTGTTGCTTCCTTCCCAGAATTTGGTGTACATCTTAGGCTGCCTGCCAGCTCTACAGGAGGCAAGTGCAAGATCATAAACAGTGCAGGGAAAGCAGGAAAAAACAAAAGGGGAAAAACCCCCAGTCATGAGTAAAAATGTCCCACCATTTTCTTTACAGATTTTTCCTTGAAATCTTAGGAAAAACAAGTGCCAGAAAGTTCAGGAGAGGTAAACTGGTACATCTCCATTAACCTCGGTGGAGCTGTGCCAGTTGACAGGAGCTAAGCATTTGGCTCAAGATATTTAAGTTGAAATAACTTGGATCTATGGAGCAAGTCATCGATACATCTTACTGAAGGTGAATCCAATCTCACTTGCCCAGATTAGCGATTCCAGTTTTATATTAACACTCATGGACTTACAGGAGTTGGAAAATATCCACTGGAATCAGGCCTACAGATTTAGTTGCAATGTGATTCATCACGCCTGGACTGAAAAACAGAAGTAGCTTGGCCATTCCTCAGGAGACAACCAGGGCCTCAGCTTTAGGAGGGACAAACATTTTCCTTTTGTTGGCCACACTACAAACAATTTCTTAAGAACAGGAAGAAATTGTACTACTGGGGAAAAAAGTAATCAGTGTCTCATCAGTCTGCCAGTGATGTCACTTTTATTATCAGAATGCTCTCCTTTAACCACTGGTTAGTTTTATGATTTCTAAACTGAAAGTGTTTATTTTAATGTACCCAGAAACTTTGTTTTCTTCCATCTCTGTTTCTGCTCAAGGCACATTTTAACAACCAGCAAGGTTTTAGGATAAACGCTTACCAACAAAAACACTTCCCAAACCTAACTGCAACATGAATATTGAAGCTATAAGGACACAACTTCACAAGTAATTTGTCTAGTTCAATCAGTTCTGTTCCTGTACATGCTGCAAACCCATGGTGCATAATCCAAGTGAAGATTTAATACATATGGCTACACACAAGCAATGCACCACATAAGTACTTTACTTTTAACACAACAAAATACTGATTTTCCCCTCTTGATTACTCACACTGCCAGCATACAGTAAAGATTATCAACCCCTAAAAGGATCATACAGATCCAGTGACTACTACATAATTAACAATAACTTGTAGTAATGCAATTTAAGAGTCTTTTTAATGGGCATAGATGGCAGAATGTATAGCCCATCTTTCTTTGTCATCCTAGAAAAGGGGCCCCATGCGGAGCTGCTGGTTGCTGAGTGATGCTTTGTAGTCTGTACCAGACAGTTGCACAGTACCAGCTGCATTGGCAGGTAGCCGAAGTGCAAAGAGATAGCTGCCAAGCTATGCTATACAAAGGCAGCAGTGCCAGAGAGAAAGGGACCTTTGCATGAAGTCACCTTTGACCCTGAAGCCAGCATGGATCCCATATTCATCAATTCCAGACAATTGCATCTTTCATTCCACCACAAACTATGATTAGAAAGGGCCCGTTTGTGATAGTGATTGTTAGTTTACAGTTCCCAGAGATTGGATTATTTAATCTTTAGTTCTGTTGGCAGCAATATTTTCCCTAACCTTTTGTAATGGCGTGCCAGTGATAATCTAACATATGTATATAGGAAGATACACACACACACACAGAGGCACTTCCTTTTCCCAACAAAACTGGATGAAGAGAGAAAGATGTACAGAAAACCCACAGCATACAAAATTCATATTGTTCAGTAAACACGGTGCTAATGTACATTTTGAGAATTCAGCCTGGAAAGTGCAGAGAATTCTGAGTGCAGCAGCATCTCAGCTTCTGGCCACAGACCTCACTTTGTGCACTTCTTTCTGTTAGATGAAAAAGCTTTTGCTTTAGAGAATTGAGATTATCAGAAGCATTATTTTTGCATTCAACTGCAGATTACTTTTTTAATTTCTATAAATATTGACTGCTTTCAGTACATGTAAAAAGAAGAACATTAAACATTTTAAAAGGACTCATGAGAAAACCACCAATGACAAACAAACCCACTATTTGAGGAGTGTGTGGGGAGACAGCACACAGAATAAAAGCAGCAGGGAAGCGTCTAGGCCTGGTTCCTGCCTCTGCTCTCCTCTGTGTCCAGCTTTGATATTGTGAGTCCTATTGAAATCCCTGGCAGAGCTCACAAGGTGCTTGTGCCTGTCAGCACTTGGATCTTAGTAAATGGGTCTTCAGTAGTGAACTGCCCCCAAATCCCCACCAAACTTCACCTAGCACTTCCTCAAGCAATAATGCAAATTGCACAATCAACAAGTAGGTAAAGAATGTAAGATGCCTGAGAATACAACTCTTAGCAACAATTTTCCATAGTGTTCAGAAGAAAAACCGGTAAAAATACCACTAGAATCAAGTGAAGAACTAACATTTGCAATTGGACAGAAAAGAGAAGAAGAAAAAAAAAAGGGATGTGAGTCTATGAAACTTTCATGAAAATCTTTTTTGATCTGCTCCTTTGGTCTGGTCTCAGAGATGTTGGCTGAAGGGATAAAATCCCTCTACCTGAAGGCTGGCCGTATTGTGCTGCACCTGACTTCTGGCTCACAGGCAAGACCGTCTGTTCTTTATTTTCACTCTGTATGAAGCTAATGGAATTTGCAGTTGATTAACCTCAAATCTGGAGTAATGATCCAGCCTGGGACTGCAGCTGGCAATGCTGGGGCTATTTGTACTCCTTAACTGAGTAAGACAGCAACAAGTGTAATGGCACAAAGGTAAAGATCCCAGGTAGACGGGTAAGTGTCAGGGGTGCAATAAAGGGAGGTGAGACTATGACCTGAGAGTGCAGGCACTGTTCCCCCTCCCTGCAGAGAACTGGGAGCACCACATCTTAACAAAATTAATCACAAGATAATACAATATGAAGTATATGGCTACGATTATTCAATTATATTATACAGGGGACACTCAAACCACGAGATTTACCCTTTCTGCACACTGAATCCATGCATTAGAAAAAGGTCATCTGTTGAGGAACAGCCTCTGTAGAAAAATTAGGAGGCACAGGCTCCTAAAACTTCCCTACAACTTCTGTTTGTGTGAGGGAAAGCAAAGTCTTTGTCAGACCATCACAGTAAAATAAAATTCAGAGTAGAACTACTCTGTATTATTTATGTTTATTTATTTGTGCCAATTAATGATTGTCTGAAATATGTAAAATCGCAGCTAAATCACTGCAGATAAACACCACCAGAAGACAATTCAAGCATTTTTTTTCCTTAATAGATGTACTTGTTTTCTCCTTCACAATTGTTCAAAGCTTCAATGAACAAAATTGCACAAACGTGCACCAACCTCAGAACTAATTTAGTTTAGCAAGTGCTTCACACATCTTCGTTTACTGAACAATGTTACTTTCAAATCACGACAACATTCTTCCTTCCTCGCCTCATGACTAATACAGTGTTATTCAAGCCTCTCCTCTTCAGACACTTCAGATCTTTACAAATCCTTCCCCAGCTTTACCACCTGATTTCTAATTAAAATTAAACTGAGAAAGTTGCTTCACTGATGTAAATCCCGCAACCCCAGGCCAGTAACAGGCATTGCATGGGTTTCCTTCCACAGCATCATTCGGAAGAAAAACTTCTTCAAAGAGATAAGTAAAACGAGCTGGGATGAGCTGTGCTTGGTCCTGAGCTCTTACACTGCTTGTTGCATAAATAAGTCTTAATGTGATGTAGGAAAACAGTTTTTCACTCTGAGGAAGATCATTCTTCCCATCCTATGTAAGTCTTGTCAAATTAATGACTACCAGTGGACTTTCCTAACACTGCATTACTGTCTGTATTTTATTTATATATCGTGCATGTAAATATACATGTGCACACGCACACACACACTCACTGTGTGTACTATATGTCAACAACTAATCAAAAATTGTTTGCCCACAAGCATATGTGAAAAATTCATCTAAATAATTGTACATTTAATTTTTAATGAAATCCAAGTAATCCACTCAATTTACCAAACTCCTACTTAATATGAAACAGTGGCATGCACAGAGATGTCTGTGCCTTACACAGTGTGAGCATTCGTACCACTTCAGGCATCCTCAGTCAAGATTTATTAAAACATTATCTTGATTTGGAGATCACTGCTTTTACTTGTGTGCAGAGTGAAGAAGCATATGCTATATGAGTAACCCATAGTGTTTGGCTTAAAGGCAAAATAAAAGTCAGCAATAAATAAACAGTAAAAAACAGACTGCTGGGAGATGGAAAGGCTCCACAGTCTTTCCTGTCTTTAGTTCCCTAATTCTGTAAAACCTATATTCATAAGTAATTTTTATTAAAAAAATAAATACTGTAATTACAGCATCTACAGATAATGTTGGAAACTCAATAAGTAATATCTAACACCATTTCTGAAGTGAGTTTAATTATTCTACGCCATAGGTGGGAAGGATGAGACATAAAGAAATTAAAGTGCTAGTTTTGGCAGACCTCTCCAGAAACCAAGGGAAACACATTGCATATCATCTCGTGATAACACAGGTTTAAGCAGGCACCTGTATTTTGCAGGTGCAAACACCGACAGCAACAAATAACAATTCTGCGCCACACTCGCGCACACCCGTCCTGGAGCATGCGCCCAGAAAACTCATTGGAACAAAGGAATCTTCAGGCATGAGCACAGACATGGAAGTGCAGGTGTTTCACTATTTCAGTTCAGAGTGCATGAACAGATGTTTGCATCACATTGAAACTGTCACCATCCTCAAAACTCTGCAGCTCTGTTACTCCACCCTTATCAGTCTGTTTATTTCTCATATTCCAGAAGGCCTTATCTCACACTGCTTTTCAGGGTACAGCGTTCACTCATTTTGTCTCCAGCCCCTTATCCTGTTGCAAGAGAAAATAAAAGTTCTCAGCCCATCGATCTTTCTGTTCTTAGGCAGCCAATAATCCGCTTTTTGGCTAGATAAAATATTTTTTAGTTAAAATTTTGTGCTCCTCCTCAGTGACTGCATTTTGCTATTGTGAAGGTCTTGGTTTTTATGCAGGATCAGTTCCATGATCAAGGAACAGATCTGAAAACTGATGTGTTGGGACAAGTAAGAGAAAGGTGGACTGCACCACTCAGAGATGGGAACAACTGATTCCGTAAGGGCATGTGGCTCTCAGAGTAAAGGTGCTGTGAAACCACAGACTTTGTCAAGCTGGAAGTGAGAAACACCAGGATGCAGGACTGTGGGACAAGATCAATGCAACATTAGGCTTTTCTGAATCCTCAACTTCGCCCTTTTTTCCTTTCCCGCCCCTTCTTCTCAGTTTTCGCAGAGTTTACAGCGAAGTTCCCTAAAACATTCTCTTAAATTGTGGAACCAAGCAGATGCAATCAGGAGTGGTTGCACTGCTGATTGCACTGGGGACATCTCCTGGAGCTGGCACAGAGCTTGCTCTCTTCAGACACTGCTGTTGTCCTGTGGCTATTTGGCTTCCTGCTATGGAGTTGCCTCAGTACAGAAGAGTTTGGGCAAATGAGTGTCTGTCTGCAATTCAAACCCTGCCTCTGCATCTGAAGAGAGGAAAATAAAACACAAAGTGATTTTCCTGTGCAGTGGTCCAGTTACTGGAAGACCAGAGCAGTTGGGAGCCCATATGTTACTGAATGGGATTTTAAGCACTGAAAAAGAAAAAATTTCAAGGAGTGATTTGGAGAAAGAGAAAAAACCCCATCCTGTGATTCACTGCCTTTGCTCAGGTGTGATCTCTTGGCCACTGCTCTTCCTAACATCAGGAAACATTCTCATATCAGAGCCTGCCTTCCCTCCTGTCTCCTTTACAGTGCTGGTGCTGAACAGCCACACTTCGGTCAGTCTTTCTCCTTCTATTCTTTATGCTTTCACTTCTTGACACACACTTATATTAGAAATTACCAGAGGTCATTGTTTACCAGGAGCCAGGCCTTCCAAGACCTTCCCACCATTTTTAACCTCTGTCCTCTTCCTACGTGCCCACATACTTCCCTGGAAGGTATTTCCTCCATTTCTTTGTGGGAAATTCTTAGAAAACTTCATTAAGAATGAAAAGAATGGGTGTCCATAGAAATTATAATCAATTTCAACAAATCTACATATCTCCATAGTAAAAAAGTGCATCATATAAAATCAGGTGAGACAGTGATAATTTGTAAGAAAGTTACTATTTTCTGTAAAATTGTTTAAGAATTAGACATTGATTTTTGAAAAGGAGGGAATTCCTTGGGCGTGTTAAATAATGTCTTATGCTACAGTTTCCTGCGCATGGCAGACAGCTGATTTTCTTAGGAAATGAAGGTAAAAGGAGAGGAAGCAACAAGTCCCAATTTGTCTAAATTAAGTCCTCATTAGCAGCAGATCATGAGTAAAGTTGAGTTTTACTTGTGTTTGCTTATAATCCTTGAAAGCACATTCTGTTTGTGTTCTTGTAAAACCTTGGTGATTCACCTTTCAGTCACAGCCCTAAATAACCCATGTGTAACCCATTCTTCTTAATCTATTCTTTCAAATAACATCATAAAAGAAAATTTATAGTATAAAAAGCCCTGGAAAGCAGCAGTGCACATGCATGTTGTTTCTATTTGTTCCTGAAAGCAAATATAAATGTTGACTGAGCGATCAAAAGGTACAGTTTTTCTCTTCTTGTATTGACCACAAAAGGTTAATTTAGGTCACTTTGGAATACTCTTTATATTCCCTTGACATAAACCAATAAGCCGTGTTCTACTTTCCATTTTCTTTACTAAAGATGACAACTTAAGAATATCAGTGTGTTTTCATGCAGAATCAGGTCCAGCCTAATTGAATTCTGGATTAAAAAAAATGGAAAAACTCCCCTCTAATTAACTCACAGACTCTCTCAGTTATGGAAATACCCTACTAGTGACCATGTACACCCTGTGTCTTTTGAGTTAGTCATGTTTAAAGCAGAAAAGCCTATTTGAGAGCACTGTTTGTGCTCGTAATTTCCACACTGCTCCTATTGACAACCTCAATCCGTGTGTGCTATTCCAATTGGGTTGCGAAATTAATATGGCTGTTTCCGTACATCAAGGGCAACCTGCACTCCTTTGAAAGCAAGGGCATTGCAATTATGGGTAGTAAAAGCCTACAAGCTTATAGTGCCATCTGTACTATCCAACACTTCCACCCATCTCTAGTTGTATTGCTAACTTTGCGTTTCACAGCCTCTGAGAAAAACACAAACCACCAAAGAACAACAGATACGCTTATACAGGCAAAATATTTTGAATCTCACTCCACTAGCCAACACATCTATTTAATCTGTTCTAATGATTTTTATCTTATTGAGAACTACTCTTCATTAATCTCCTCTATGGAAAATAGACCCAGAGATCTTCATTGTGGTGAATATAATTCTAAAATCTTTGTGTAAAAGAGTTACTGCAGGTTTGTGCAGCACCTGCTCTGAAGGCACCTCAGTAAGACTGGTTCCTGCTGCTCTGAGATCAGCTGAATTTCTTGGGAGTGTGGCAGGGCCTATGGGTGGATTCCATACATATTCCATATGTAAAGTGTGTGTATGAACATGTACAAAGAGTTCCAGCACCTGTAATGAGGTCTGTAATTATTACCTGCAGCACTTGTGAAAGAGGCTCCTACTAACACTAATGGAAATAACAAAGATATTATCAATCCAAAACATTCTGTTATGAACTAGAATATTTGTCTCCAAGTATCAATGAAGAAACAACTCGATTCATCCTAAAATCATCTTTAAATATTTATCAGTGTGAGTGACCACATCTGAGGGAGAGGGATGCATCAAGCAGCACAGCAAGATTCTTTTCACTCTGGATTTTAAACATGGGGAATCTTTAGACAAACCAAAAATGTTACCTTTTTCCTCTCATATGAAGGTAGGGAAAGTTATAAAAAGTTTCAGATTGTTTGTATGGAAACTACTGGGACTTTAGCAGCAAAAAGTTTCAGAATATTCTTTTATTTTCATCCCAATTTCCAGTTACTCCCAGTATTAGTGGAAAACTTGCCTAATGTAGCCTAATATAGCAGGACCAGGCTGATAGAAACCATCACAACCATCCCAATAAATTTAAAGATCCAATCCCGGTGTTTAAAGTGGAGTATATGATTAGTCTCACAGGCTTCAGATTCAGATCAAGGTGTTCGACCTTTCAGGTAACATCTATCTTTTTCTGTTTTCAACACAGTTTTGACACCTTCAGTTCTCAACCCAGTGTGTAAAACGAAATGATGGTGAGTGGTACCACAGAGGCACCTTAGGTACAGCACGGACTAAGCTTGGAAATCCTCCTATTCATCCCTCACCACACAGATCTTCCAGATTGTGCTATTAACTTGTTTTTCCCAACTATCACAATGATTTCATAACCAGGGGTCATGATGAACTCTGGAAATAAGACATGGGGATCACCAGCAAAAATGAGGTGGCCCTTAAGGGTACAAATCTATGCCCTTCTCTGTTCTCCTCTGGGTTACACGATCTACACAACGTCCTTCATCCCGGCAAATGCCAGGCGAGGACGTCAGATCTCCGGCTCCTGACTCAGAGGGCAGCACTGGGAGGCCAGACAAAGTTTTTTTGATAAACAGGCTTTTCTCTCCAGCCTTTCCTCAGGGTGTCCTACAGCTACACCACCGTGACACAACAAATGTGGAAGCTTCTGAAGGGAAGAGGGTCGAACAAGGGTTAACATGGCTCATTCTCCTCTTACTAAAACGATGTAATTTCCCTCCCCCTCCCCAAAAGTATCTGTTGCTTGGTTGTTTATACGCTGAATTTAAAACCTGTATTATTAACCTGTATGATTTAAAATTGAATGAACTCTCATATCTGAAGACATTTGTAAAAATTTAATTTAAACTTCCAGTGCTTCATAGTTATTAAAAAGTATTGGTTTTTAGCCACAAATAACCCATTTCCTTCATTTTTTGTACCTTCTCCAGAAAAATAAAGACTAAGAAAACAGAAGTACTGATACACTGTAGAAATTGTCCCAATGAGTTTATAATCCAGTGAGAGTTACACGGTACTGATAAGTAAAGGAAGTTCAACCAGACAGTTTAATCCTCCAATTTCCTGTCTTCTAATCAGCGACTGACTCCTCTGGCTTTAAATTAGAAACATTCATGGCAATATTCAGGACAGGTGAAGTAAAAAGAGTAGAAAACAACTAGGACAAATACTTATAGGCAAAAGGAGGCCATGTATAGAAAATGAAGGTACTTTAAAGTGTATGTATAATAATGCACTGAAGTGTTAAAGTTATACATAGAATTTAGGAACTCTGACAGAGAAGGAATAATTTTATTAAAAATATTTATACAGCAGCTGAGCAGTGTATGAACATGTGAGAGTTACTGTATTAAACAAAGGAAATCCATGCAATGTTACACTCTGTTCACACTTCATTATTTTTACAGGGGTAGGAGCAGGATAATTATTAATACATATATGCTTTTTGATACACAGTAAATCATAAGTCGGAAGCACAGATCAGCAAAGCCACGGATGGTTCAACAGCATGTGGGGATTACCATGATAAACTTGGATGAGAGTACATACAGATACGCTCAGTGATTTAAAGAAAAAATACTACTTTTGAGCATTTTGGCAGTAACAATTAGTTTTTCGTATGATGAAATTAAATATTTATTAGATGCGCCATTCTTTTTAATCTCATTTACAATGAGATTTATAGTGAGGATTCTACTAATTCTTAATTGGTGGAAATTATAGTTGCATTTTGAAATTTTGAAATTTTTTGATTGCATAAATCATCTGAGCAACTTCAGCTATTCCTCTGAAAAAAACAGAGCACAGAGGTGGGAAAGAAAAGTAGTTACCAACAGCTCCAGTGTAAAAATGTTGTTGAGTTAAAACCCTCTAAAGTAACAAAATGACCACTTCAAGTCCAGTCTGACTATTTTTAATAAATTCTCTCTTTATTTATGGAATCTAAAGAAAACAAAGGCATTTACACTGAACTATGGATAATAAAAGTAGAAAATCAATTATTCTGGAAAATGACTGAAAGCTCTGCTTTGACTGTTGCATTCAATAAGAGCAGTTTGCCTGCTAACTCATACATGGAGTCATTGGAAATGGCTTCTTATTTATTAATGAGGCTTTTTATATTTCTTCAGATGTTTCACAAAGAGAACACTTTGGGGGTTTGAAACTGTTTGGACCGAGAGAACTCAAATTATGGGTACAAGTCGGTTCTCAGTCCCTCAGGTGAGTAAACCTGGAGTCGCTCTACTCCTCCCAGCGCAGCAACTCCAGGCCGACGGCAGCATAAACCTTGAGCAGAATTTGGCCCAATTTGGGATCTTTAGTTTTGTATTGTCATGGAGAATTTTCCTCCAGTATATACCTTTGCTGCACATGTATTTCAATAACCCCGTGCAAAGGAATTTTGCAGACAATCCCTTATTAAACATATTACAGTCACATCATACTGGCTTTGCTAGAGCAAATAATTTTAAAAAAATAATCAGCTTGAAATAAATGTTTATAAAAGTAGCACAGCTGCACATATTTGTTACAAATGCAAGACAGTACTGAAACTTTTCTATGACTAACCCTTTAGTGTCTCTATGACAGCAGCAAATTTAAATTTAAAGTGCCAATGATAACAAAATAATGATCATTTTTCCAACAAATTCATCTCATATCTTCAGACTGCTATAGCGGTTAAATTATTTACTATTATATCTATATTTAAAAATTAAATATAATTTATTTCTACGCAAATTTACAGCATTTGGGAGAAATTTTATGTTAAAATGTCACATTACAACATAGCCAAAATAATACTGTTTCTGCATTTACTTGATTAAAGCATAAAAAAGTAGATTAGGTGTAAGATTGCCTTAAACAGTGGTGACAAAAGCAATTATTGCTAAAATGTACAAATCCTGTGCGTTCTGCTGAAATGTTTGAAACATTTACAACTGTCTACAAGAAAGAAAAATAATGTTTTTCTTTTACTTTGACCTCTTGCTATTTTGGCAAGTAAGATAAAATATATTAGCCATTCCATCAGATGGCGGGAGAGAAAAACTAGCTGTGATGAGGAAAAACGAATTAAAGGAGCATTAATAAAGATTATCTATGAAAGAAAATAAGGTCAAAATTAGAACTCTGCATTTTAAAGCCACCTTTCAGAATTGCAAGCTGCTTTGCCCAATGCTAAAATCCATTCATTTTACTAATCATGCAATCAACCAATCTCCATTATCTCCAGGGCTGGCTATAAACATGCTATACACTGGGGTGAAAGAGGGAGAGTGTGAGGTTGAGAGACAGAGAGAGGGAAAGAAAGAAAGAAAGAGAGAGAGATTACTACACTCAGCCTTTTATAAAGCCGTTTCTTTCATTATAACAGGTCCTTTCATCCAAATGACACAGAACATTTAAATTTGGGCATAATACTCCAGTACAGTACACAGCTATAGCTTCAAATGGATTTAGAACCTGCTCCAGAAAGAAAACAAACTCCCTCGCTTGACACACAAATTGTTTACGATTCATTAAAAAGCAAAATTGCATATCCCAGTGCTGGCAGCTGAGTCCATATGGGTGCAAGGGGTATTCACTCATCTCTTTGTATGCTGGCAGTACCAAACCGAAGTTTAGCACTGTGCAGCTGAGATTTTGTGCAGCCAGACGATGCATGAGGTAATTTTCAAAGCTTTATTTGTCTTTAAAACATTAAAATCTGCTCTCTAGCTTACTTTTGATTAAAAGAATGTGGCAAATGGGATGAGGTTTGGGGGTAAGAAAAAATATATCTACTTTTTGTTGTGCGTTTTAGATTAGCAGTGTATGAAAGCCTGCTTATTACTCCATCAATAATTGAAACTTTGTATGAAAATTATTTGCAATTAACACATCTATTGTAAAGATCTTGAATTATTCATTTCAGCTAAAAATAACATCTCTTTCATCTAGCACAACTTCAACAAAAAGAGGCTATTTTAGTGATTTTTTTTTCTGTTAGAAAATAAATGGTGTGACGTTCAAGTTTAAGGAGAACTTTCTGCAATGTTTAATCTAAACAACAGCATGTGTGGTTATAAAACTGTTTATTTTTAGGCAAGTGCATTACTAAATGTTTCCAGGATTTTTGCATATTATATTCACAGTACTAAAACATCTGTGAAATAGATGTGACTGAAATGAAACTTCCTCGGACACTTTCTACAGAGGGATAATAACTGCCTAGTAACATTTGAGGATACTTATTAAATAATAAACACGGACATACCTCTTCATAAAAGCAGCCGATACACAATAAAAGAGGAGTGGTAATAAAATATACAAATGGCTTAGAATAAGGCAAAATCACAGCATGATATAAATCTTTGTGGCTAAAACAGGTACTTGAAAAACTTTGCTTTGAAAACGATAAGTAAAAATCAATAGCCTTATTTACAGGGGTTTAACAAGCTAAAAAAAAAAAGTCACATGAATAATCAACAGTTTATATGCATGCAAATACCCCTTCCCCCTCCAACTTCTCCTGGCAGAAAGTCTAATTGGAAAATCAGTACTATAAGTAAAGCGGTTACCCTTCCCTATTCCCATTAACCAAACACTGCATGTTACATTTCACTGGCAACCGCTGGCAAACCTCTAGGAGACGCTTAAAAAATTAAGAGTTTAGACAAAACAAAACGGAAAACCCCGAGCCCAAACACCTTTAAATACAAGCCACATGATATACACAATGGCCACCACCAAGCTGCAGAATAAAAACCTTCCGGATCTCACTTTTAAAAGTCTTTCAAGTCCTCTGAGGTCTTAAACTTTCCAAATGATACCAAAATTGGTCCGGGGCGGCGAGGGGGAGGGAAAGCCCCCGACTTGTTTCAGCGTATCATACAATGAAAGTGATCATGCCTTGTTTTGTAATTCCACTCGCCAGTTCTTTTTTAACTGATATCTATGTGAAATGAGCTGAGGTTCACGGTCCAGTTAGGAGCGGATAATACATTCATTGTCCTGGCAGCAAACTTTTCCTCTCACTGGAAGAATTCACGCTTGCCACAAGAATAATAATTACAGAAAACTAAAAATGCGCTGCTAACGAATTAATCCCTAACGGACAACACGCTAACGAGGGCAGTAATGATTTGAGGACTCTCTTCCTCGCAACAGGACTTGC
The DNA here is from genome assembly GCF_001604755.1 of Lepidothrix coronata. Classification (NCBI taxonomy): domain Eukaryota; kingdom Metazoa; phylum Chordata; class Aves; order Passeriformes; family Pipridae; genus Lepidothrix; species Lepidothrix coronata. The sequence continues at coordinate 5,281,717 of NW_016690192.1, read as the reverse complement.
ATCTTCTGCTACAATGGGCTATTGTGCATCCTCCTAACTCACTATACCTCTTATAGATTCAAGATGTCAAAGGTTGTCTGGCCCGGCTGACCATGACATGCTAGTTAACTCGTTCTACGGAGCACGTTGGGACTTTATTGAAACTTTAATTGCGCCCAAAAGCAGCTAGAGCCAGACTATGTGGGATCTGTAACACATGGCTCCAGGTCAGCACAGCCCGGGAACCTGTTCTAACGCAAGCAAGCGGAGGGAAAAGTTAGATCGGGGTCTCGGCTGAAAGGCAGCACCTCGCAAACCGCGCTCCTCTCACACGTGATGATTTTACACCACGCCACGACTGCACCGTCCCAGGCTTTTACAGTGAGCGACTCGCTGGGTAACGGACTGAACTTTCCACCTCCCCTCTTTACAAAATATTGCATGGTAAAAAATGCACGCGCACACGGACGCTGGAAAGCAGCAGATAAAGTAAAACAAACTGAGCGCTAGGCAGCCGACTGAGACAAGTTACTCTGCACAACAAGGCTTTTTCAAACTACCTCTTTGCACACTTTTTTTTTTTTTTCCCTTAAGGAGAATTGAAAAAGCTTCCCTCTGGAAACTGTAGTGCACATTAACGATCTCCTGTTACACAGGGGAAAGCACACAAGTGGGGCAAGTGTGAGGCTGCTCTACTGAAGAGTGTGAAAAAAATCAAATGTTAATTTGATAAATGTGAGGTCTGGGACATTTTGTCAAAGAGGGAGGGAAAGTAGAAAAGGGAGAAAAAAAAAAGCAGCCCTGCTGCCAACTCACCATCCACCAAGTTCTGGCCGAGATGTCGTAGCAGAGCTGCCATTTGATGGAGCCGTCGGAGGTTTTCCCTGCCATTATGCTGTCAGCAAGCTTCATCTGATGCTAACTCACGGGAGATAAGACACCTAATTGAGAAAACATTTGCACTGGCATGTTGGGCAACATGTAGCCCGGTCCATACCATATGGAATCATGGGTAAAAAAAAAAAATCTCCTTGACAATGAACCAATCTCTCACAGACCCAGTGGCAAGGTGAAGTGGAGATGAAAAGTCATCTGCTCCTAGCACTGTCTTCTCCTCTCTCTCTCTCTCCCTCTCTCTCCCCCTCTCTCACTCACTCTTTTTTTTTTAAATAAGAACCCACTGCTCAACATCAAAGAGAGGCGGTCAAAATTAGGGCTTCATCACTCAGATGATTTTGGTCTGCAAGGTTTTTCTTTCCTTTCCTCTTTTTCTTTTTTAAGAAGAATAAAGAGATTTAATAGGACAAAGGCAGGTAGTGGACTGTGGAGGGAGATCGCCACAGGCTATTAGCCTAAAATTTCTGCTTGACAGATGGAACTGCTTAGAGACTATCATGCAATGTTTTGGGTGGGTTTTTTTTGTTTTTTTTAAAGACTTTCAGTCTGATTCACTATCTGTTTATCGCAGCTACTTTTCTCATGTACGTGACCGGGAGGGGGAAAAAAAGACTGAGAAAAAAAAGAAAAAGATACCGTCTTTCTTTCTTTATTTCATAATTGTGTGTATAATCATTTAAGCAGTGAAAGGCACAACAAAAGTATAAACTGCTCCAGTTAATTTCTCAACCCAGTGACAGATGCTTTCTGAAGGAATCAAATGCTCTTCCATTTTTTTGAGATGTTAAAGTTTTGGATCTTTGTTCCTTCTTGATTTTAGATATCAGATCATATTGTATAAATGAATGACTTTTCATATGAAGGTTCAAAGTGCCGTCTAAGAACTGAAGAATTCCCTTTTTATATATATTTTTTTTTTAATATAATTTTGCTACCATATTTTTTAAATCTGGTTTTTAATGTTACACTTTCTAATACTATCAGGTGACAACCACCAAACTCACAGAGGTTTGTTTTTTCCTCATGCAAAACTTCTCTGCAACACTCAAAATTTACATGAGGAATTGACAGACAACTTGGGAAAAGACAACTCCAAAACAAAACATTTTGAAAAGTTATGCAATTCTTCTAATATTAAAATCCATTTCCTGGATAGCAAAGTCAAAGATAATAATAGATTTTTCCCAATTTTCCACTTCTTCTGGAGCACTGTAAGCCCAACAGAAGCATTACTTTTATGACAGCTGACTATTAAGCAGGCAGTGAATGCTTTCCATTTAAATCACCCTGCTGTGTCACACGGAGTGACGGTTGCTGGGCTGTGACTACCACCCCTCACTGACAGGGCACTCCAGCCTATACAGTTGTGCCTTTCCTCAAGTGCTCGGAAAAATGAACTTCTGAACTGGCAAACGGACTCTCGCCAGGAATATTTCTTAGTGATGCAGAGCTATGGCTAATACAACTTGCTCACTCAGAAACAGCTACGCTCTGCAAATCTTTTTGTGATTTGGATGCAAGAGGAAAATGTATTAAAACCATCCACTTGATTTTAAACAATATCCTTTTCTGTTGGTATCAAAAAAGGGAGCTCGTGGGCATACAATTCTTCCTTGGATGTTTTGTGTACTAACTGTTGTTTAACTATTTGGCTACAGCAAAATGATCATTCTGGGCTGCACGGATTACAGAACTGCCATTCAGTGCAGGACAGGACTAACTTTCATTGAGCTTCAATAATACCTTCACATTTCCGTGATGTGCGAGATGATAAGCAAATGATTTAGGGTAGGTACAAACTGCTAATGTAACATGTAGGGACTAGGGGTTTGGGTTTGTTTTCCCCAGCCTTTCAATCTGTTTGGACTACATGAAAAATACATTAATGAATGATCTCTGCAACTACTCAGCATACCAGTTTGCACTTTAAGCTTCAGGTAGCAGGTATAATCTCACTGCAGTTTACAGGAAAGGGTCTGACTAGCATGGGAAGTGTTAAGTTTTATTTTGAGTCCAGGAAAAAAAAGATGGACACTGTGCCAGGAACTGTCTTTGCTCTGGCTAGGCAAAGCATTCGTCATCTTCTGTTACTGCAGGTTTGTTACCTGTCCTTTCAGTGCATCGCTGCTTATTGAAAAAAACTTCCCTCCAAATAATCCAACAAAATATAAAGCAAAATACTCAGTAGCAATCAGCCCTTGAATCAGTGTCAGATTCAATTTTATGCTGCTCTCCTGCTCCTACCTCTCAAACCCATCAACATACCCACCCGGCTTATTATTTATTTAGTATTTCATACCCAGTTGTGCTGCACATCATTCCAGACAAGTTCTGATAAATCTCTATTCTATATGGGCTTTCAGCACCTGGTGTAGTTATAGACCTCCTGACAAACTTTCTCTGCACTGCTCTATTAAACACTTCTTCCTATAACAATATGTGACTCTACCTCCCAATATTAATTATAAACACACCAACTAAATATTTCTTTACATCATACACTTTTCAGGTTATGAATGACAGAAGCATGAAACCATTTCCTTCCTGACAGTGGAGTGGTTATGTGCAAAGAAATGAGGAATGCTGTTGGTTAACAGCATTTTAAATTCAGAACAATTAGGTGCAGTTAACGTTGCCATTGTTCTTTCTGATGTTGGGGATGGTGGGTTCTTACCCGTAGAGCAATTACTCCTTTTATAAGCGGCTGTTGTTAATAGCATTAAAACAAGATTAAATACAACATGTTAAATATTGCAATTATTGTGGAAAATAAAATTATTTGGTGAGCATAATGGGGAGCAAATCAAGCATTTAACATGATCCAGGAAATGCTACTCCAAACAATTGCATTTGTTTTATGCAATTTTTCCCCTTTGATTGCTGACAGATGCCGTTTTGGAAACAAACATCTAAGTAGTTTTCCTTCAATCAGGAAAAAAACCACACACCAGAAAATGGCTACATGTTTTGAATTTAACTCTTGTCAATCAGCATTCTGCACAGCACTCCCTGTGAATAGTACTGGGACAAAACGATGCCTTCCAAAGACTAATAAGCCACAAAGATGTTTGCTTCTAAATCAGATCTGTTCTGAAGAAAGGAAAAGCCTTCGTGCATCATCGACATTTGTGCAGACACAGCTGCAGAATAAAAATGCTTGCAATACAGGAGTGATATTTCACATTGGAAATAAGTTAGGTGTGTATGGTTGGGGGCTACAGGAGAAGAGATTTGTTTTCTGACAGCTTCAGGCCTCAAGCAATGGATTGAAGTACTTGCCAGTTTCTTTCTGACTTCCTGCTGGAGAAGTGGCCAACTACCCAAAAATAATTGGCTTAATTGTTGAGCAGAGTTACCTGCAACAGTTCAAACAGTGCAAGTGGGCCCCTCTACCTCCCCTCAGCAGCACACTTGGATGAGGATACTGTGTATGGAACCAGGAACGAATGCTAAAAAAGGCTAATAAAGTATATTAATTCAGATGACTGTATCAAGCTGGCATTTTACAGTCTACTGGAAACCGAATGCATGAGAGCATTAGAAATGTTGGCATAGCGGGTGGTTTCTCCAAATGTTGGCTTCTGCTATTCACATTGGTAAAAGAAACGTGGTAGAACTGTGTGCAGCTCCCAGCACCAGACACATCTTTAGGATCTTAGTCCTCATTACTAGATTATCTATTAATTGCACAGCACCGATTGCTCATTAACCCTCTCTTTATCACCTTTGCCTCCCCCTTTTTCTCCAGTTGCAATTGCTCAGAACCTTTTCAGCCGATTGCACCAGTGTGATTTTAGATCTGTTCCTAATCTGGAAGGCATTTTCCTTGGGAAGCCTGAACTTAGATGAGCTACAAAGAGGATTTCCTTATCTCGAACAGTGACAATTAGTTCAAGTGCCACGTGAGAGCCGGCAGTTGATTTTTGGACAGCCTCTGAACTGATGCAAAGTTGCTGACAACGAGTGTGTTCTAGCTTTTGGAAATCCTATAATCCTGGCTTCAATCAAGAGGATCTGCTGTTGCTGAAGGCGTAAACAAGGAGAGAAGCAGCATGTGACCACGGCTGCTGCACCTTCAAGGACTCCCGAGCCAAAACGAGCGCAATGGTAAAGCTTCTACTGGTTGCTCAACGTTACACATATATTTCAGATGATTTTCCTGAACCCAGGGAAAATAGTTCTTTCCCCTCTGCAGGAAAAGTTGTTTTTGGACTCTGCATTTCCCCCTGTAGCTCTGTTGTGTGTGTTTCTCCCCACTCCCTTCTCACTCCTCTGATTTTCTTCCTACCATCTGTATTCCCCTTTTGCCTCATCTGAAACAAGCATCAAGATCTTGTTTCTGACAGAACGGTCTGTCAATATGGAAACACACTGACATCACAGACAGTGCTGTGACTTCATGTCTGAAAGAAACAGGAGGAACAGATGAAAGGAGTGAAGGAAAAGGAATGACACATACAAACATTTTTAAAAAATAAGTAAAAATTCTTCTCTATCAATCCAAAATGTAAAGGAACATAAACCAGATTTATTTTTAAGTCTAAATATAACCCACTATTTCCTAATCTGTGACCATAACTCAGTACAAAATTTCAACATGCTCTTCACCTGAGAGAGGTCCCTGTCCCCCAGGAGCACGTGCTTGGCTGGCTCAAGGCCCACGTGATAGGCAACATGACCTCGAGAAGGACTGAACAGGGACTAATCTGGAAAAAGCTAATATCAAGCATATATTGGAAGAAATCTTTAGAGATAAGAGAGGAATCCTGCCCTGGACTAATCTATACCATCTAAGTAAATGCCAATTCACAGAATTATAAATAAAAGCATTTATCAAAATTACAAACTCTGTTTGGATGCAGCTGGATTAAAGGTATCACTCCCCGCTGGGGTGGGGATACAGGATATACCCAGAAAACACTGAGCACACAGGGGTGGAATATCACCTTATTATTACTATTTTTTTTCTTCCTGGTATGAAATATTAACAAAAATATCTAACCAATATTTCTATTACTAGCAGGTTTTTTTGCATAAGAATTTAGGAGGAGTTAGAACCTCACATTTCCCTTACTATTTGAAATATGTATTTACTATTTGAAGTATATATTTGGGCTCCAACATTAGAGGGCATCCGGAAGATTTTGCTTTCCTGCCATCTCCAGAGCCACCACAAACCTCTAATAAGGAGATTCATAACTAGTAGGAAAGGAGCTCAAGAAAACTAAAAGGTTAATATATTCTAACTAGATGTTGGGTATAGAATGTCAGATCTGTCAAATTTCATTACAGTTTGCTGCTCAATGAAAAAGATTTGATTTCTTTTGCCACTGTCCTACTATGTTCAAGTCACACAGTGCCAGCAGCAACCAGCCAACGACCACAGGCTGGCACTGAGCGGGCCCGAGTGGGAAGCCAGCCGCAAGGACCATCTGTTTCCGATTTCTAGCGAAGCCAAGATGTGCAGTGAAGTGCATTCCATTCACCCAGCCAGCCTTCTCCCTGCTCAAGTTATTAGTGTTACAAGTGAAATTATCTTTTCCAAACAGCGGGGGAGCTATAATCCTTATGGAACAAGGCTTTAAAAAAAGGGAAAAAAAGAGAAGGGGGAAAAAAAAAGAAAAAAGGACAGGAAAAAGGTCCCCCAACACTCCCCCCCTTCAAACATCTTTTGTCAAAGTTGTCGATGACACTGTTTGTAAATTCAATTGCCATGTTCACGGGTTTTATAATTTTAAAGGATGTTCTATTAAGAACTATATTCTCTAAGGGAAGAATGTGTACATCGGTTCATGGGTTCTAATGTAATAAACCATTCAAATATATTTAGAGGGTTATTTATGAATAAAGTTAAAAATGACAAGATGAATGCTCATTTAAGTCTCTCTAACATGAAGTGCCTTCAAAAACATCATAGGTTTAGAAGTATAATTTAAAGTGCGAATGCATAAACAGTGCTAATTACATGCTACTTACATTGTTTCAATATGTAATGCATATGTTTAACCTCGCAGAGGAAGGATTGGTCTTGGCACAGCAATCGTGGGGATTTAAGGGTATGCTAAACTGATAACTGTAGAATGAGCTCTGACACAGGATATTGGTCTCCTACTGTTACCTAAATGCCAGGTGAAACCAAAGGATTTATAGGAGGGCGGGTGGAAAGGGGAAAAAAAAAGACAACACAATGAAGTGAAACTGAGAAGTTTATTTTCAAAGGGGGAAACATTTATCCTTTGACACCATTCCATTCTGGTGACTTTATTTCTAATATACCATGAGATTAATGATGTGGCTACTGTCACTGTGTCTGATGAACACTGGCAGAGCTGTGGAACAGTTGCTCCCTCTACTATTATTGGACATATTTGTAAATTGGCATATATAAGATGAACTCGTTCTGTATGCCAGCCAATTGGAGTGTCTTATTCAGGAGGACACAATTTTTGTTTTCCTATTGAATTCTACATCGTTTTGAGTTGTTTAATATTGGCTGATATAAAAACTTGTTTAAATTGACAATTTTTGACAGTTTTCATGTCATATAATAATCTCAGTATGACTCTTATGCAAATCAATTGCAGATAATTAGGGAAGTAAATTATCATCATGAAACAGATTTCTGACATACCAGAGGTGAGTCAATATTTAAGTCTTTGCTTAGGGAGGACACAATTGCTGAACATCACCATAATGAGTCACTGTCCCAAGCCCAAATAATTTATTTTTTCAAAAGTAATGCTATCATAAAAGAAAATCCAGAATAGGTAGAATCACAGAATCATAGATTATTAAGGATTGGTAGGGACTTTAAAGATTCTGTTCCTAAACTCACTACCATGAGCAGGGACACCTACCACCAGACCAGGTTGCTCAAGACCTTTTCCAGCCTGGTCTTGAATGTTGCCAGAGTTGGGGCATCCACAGCCTCCCTGGGCAACCTGTGCCAGTATGTCACCACCCTCAAAGTAAAGTATTTCTTCCTAATACCTAACCTAAATTTCCTCTCTTTCAATTCATACCCATTACTCCTTGCCCTATCGCTACAGGTCAGTTCCTACAGGTAGGAAGAGAGAGGTCAGGAAGGAAGAGGTGTGCAGAAGAATTCAAAGACCACAAGTGGGAACTGGGTGATTGCTCCAGACAGTTTCTGTGTTTGAGGTCTCCAGGGAATGGGAAGAGAGAGAATCCAGCAGGTGAAAATCCAGAAGCCCTACAGAGTTCTGTCATTAGTTCCATCAGACACAGGCTGCTGAGTACTGGTGTTTACTGAGTACATGACCCAGGTAGACTATTTGTACAGGCATAGGCAAGTCTCACATCCCCATTTGAGCTTGTAGGTAACACCACTAGACTCAAAACTATTTTTGGATTCAAAGACTGCAGTCTTACACGGAGTGGGAAATTAATTTGTCAATCTATCCTTTAATATTTTTACTTATTTGTCCAGTTCCTGATAAGGATTTGCTGCAAGTGGTTCATAGTGGAAAAAAATTTTACTATTTTTTTACTATGAATCAGGAGGGACAGACAAGTCTCCAAGTCTCCCTGGAAATGGCTTTCTTGCATAGGACCTACCGAGTCCAGCAGTGCTGGTGGACTTTCAGGCAGTAGTGCTAAATCAGTGCCTTTTATCATCTACAGCTACATAAGAGACTGTGACTGCTCCTTCCTAATGAGAGACTTCTGGAACGCTCCCTGCTCAGGGCTATTCTTGAGGAATAAGGAATCCAAGACACATGTGGCAGTGACCATCATATTAATCTCAGAGACCAAATCCCTCAAAGCAAAGGAAATATGAACAATTAAAACAATAAATACACTGAATCATAGGAATTTCCAGTGCCCTCAGTACTAACTCCAGTTCCACACATTAATTTGTAATTCTTGAGCCATGAATAAGTAAATCCTCTTTTGTTTAGAGAACAAGATTAAAATGCTACTAATATTAAAACCACTCCTGTTTGCTGGCTTGTATTTGTATTTAAATACCTGCCTATTTCTTTGCTTCACCTCTTGAGTGTCAAACTTATCCTCCTGCTAATGCAGCTGACTGGTGCCCAGCAGGCTGAGCACCTCAGCTAAATACCTGGAGAAGTGCTTTGGCAGGGCTGAGCTGCTGTAAGCAAATTTTACAAGCAAGTCAGGCATAAGCCATTGAAATAACTCTGGATTGTTTAATATTTAACATCAAGATAACACTTTTGTGACTATAAAGACATAGTTACACTCTTGTGTACTCTATGGCACTGGACATCACCCCATGGAAGAGAAATCTCTAAATGTAGTTTATTCAAAACACATCACTCTAAACATCCTTTTTTTTTTCCTTTTTTTTCCCTCCAGTTAACTGATCATACAGAGAAAGGAACTATGGAGATGAAGTCTGTAGCACTTGTCTCTTTTTCTGTGGCTCATTTTATTTTTCAAAACAGGTTTTAAAAATCTGTAGGAGTCTCAGCTGATTAAAAAAAAACAACCCACCAGGAAGGGCAGAAAAGTTTCAGCTAATCAGGTTGAAAATTTGTCATGAATTTAGAATTTATGAAAATCAATTACTTCAAGTTTTTGAAAATCAAAGAGGAGGTTATGTAGAAGTTCTTTGATATTTTTTCTTGTACCCACTGGACATTTCCATTAAAATAAGACAATATTACAAATGTAGTTATTTATTGCCTCAATTCCGTAGACCTGACATGTTCCTCATGTTAAAGGATTTGCTTTTGCAAAGGATAACTCTGGCTGACAGATATGAAAGAACTGGTCAGCATTCTAGGAAATATAAGGATGTAGGGATTGCAGAGTGTACCTTCATGCACTGTCGTCTTCTCCTAACACAGGGATCCACCATCAAGAAGATGACACTATCTGCCTATTAGGACTCCTTTGCAGGGCTTACAACTCGTTTGGAGGGGGGTCAGGGCCAGGAATGTTCCTGGGAGTTTCTGGGAGTGGGTAAAACAGGAGGTGGCCCTTTTGCTGCCACATTACCTGTTCCTCACAAGATTTATTGCAGCTCTGTGCTGGCAGGAGTTTGCACAAACCCAGAAATCAGTCTGGGGGCTGTGCTTTTATCTTCATAGACATCACTTAACAAATAACTGTGGACTCGTCTCCATGCTCAGGATCAGATGTTCTCAGTTCTGAAAAGCTCAGGAATGATTTCAAAATGTACTCTGCAGCCTACTTGGTGGGAACAGCTGGAATGTGTGTCTGCATTACCAGCTCTGATATTGTGAGCACAAACACAAGCTGAGTCACAGTAGATGACAATGCTGCTGACAAAATGTTTTAAACTGCAAACTAAAACAACAATGGGATTATTTATGGACTGCAACTCTTACTTTAATGTCAATAAATGTATTGGATAAATTCCCCTTCATTAGCTGGAAACCTCAGAAGGAAACAGAAATATTCTGGTAAACCACAAGCTTGTTCTTAGCAAATAGATGGCTACATTTCCCCTGCCAAGGCATATCCAGACTGTTTCTTCACTGGGACAATAAATCTCTGGGAGTGAAAAACAAAGTCTATAAAAGCAAGACCTACAAAGTAAGGGTGTGAGACACATGGCCCTTAAGCCTCCAGAGGATGGCATTAGAAAGTATTGAGAGTAGCTTTTTTCCTTTTTCTTTTTATGAATGGAAAACATGTTTTCCAAGATCTACCATTCCACTCAAAACAAACGGTTGGAACGAGTCCCCGTCACTATGGGAGGTGTTTGCTCTCTTATCTCCTGGGCTGCAGACCGCCCAGACAGAGTGAGTTGGTTTGACTGCTGTGTGAAACAAAATAGAAAGAAAAAAAGAAGGAAAAACACTGAAATAGTGCATTAGACTTCCGTGATTTCTGAGATGCTGAAGGAGCAAGTCTTTCCTTGTAGTAACTGGTTCCATAGACGTACATCAGTCCATGTGATAAGCTGAATTCAGGGTGCTCTAGTCCTTCCCCATCCTACATCCTGGCACCTAACTGCTGCCAGAGGCTTCGTGGAGAGAAACAGCACCCAGAGATGCCACTGGCCCTCCCATTGTGGAAGAAACTCCATCAGATCAGCTCTGGTCAGCTTCCCATTCCTTGAGAGTGCTTTTCCAAGTCAGATGGAATGATGCACAGCACCTTGCCAAATAATACTGATGCTTTCTCATGTTTCTAGAGGGAATAGTTTCATGTCAGGATGGAAAATCCAGACATCGCTATCACAGATTGCTTTTTCTCTCTGTTCCTCAGCACTTATCTGTCTTTACTTTTCCTTCCTAAATCTGTGGTTCTATACCTTATCCTGCACCTAATGGCTCGTAAGCTCTTTCCAGGATGGAAAATGTGGTATTCTCTTATCTGTGCAGCATTGTATTTATTTATAGCATGACAGTAAATGACACTTCGAATTTACTTCTTAGTTTTTTTCTTGTTGTAAAGACAAGACACACAAACAATTGTGTCTGGGTTGAAGTACATTCTTAACCCCATTCAATTTATTTCACATGCTGAGTCCTCAGGAAGGGGGACCAATGACTAATAAATCAGGTGTTTCTTCCTTCAACTACTGGGATCAATAAGAAGCAGAAGAAATAAGTTCTCTTGTTTGCATGAGATAATGCAGACAAACAGCTCCATGTAGTGGGTTAGAGCATATTTCAAGTCCTAAACTTTGCACACAGGCTTAACTTATTGAGAATAATTTGTATTTCAGGAAGGCTAGAAAGCTATTGCTAAGAAGGAAACACGGGGCTAAGAATATGGGTTACCCCAGGAGGTAAAATAGAGAATCCAAGGCCTTCTCCATCAGCTTTCTGTTGAGCCTCTGGGTCAAAATCTATATAGCAACATTCCCATTTCAGAATTCCCAGACTTCTTGCAATATAACAACTATGAGCCTAATGCTCAGCTAAGTAGCTCTATATTTGCTGTCATATGTAAATGTGCAGGCACACATTCATGTTTTTCCACTAGTTTAGATAAACCTCATCCTGAGTCAGCCTTCTAAACCTCCAGTAGCTGAATATGTTCCAAATGAGGCAGAAAGACTAAGGAGCAAGAGAACTTGGTCTTTGCAGAAATGTAGAGAGTGCATATAATGCACATATATACCCTCAATCAGGAATGGATAGTATTTTGCCTAGAGAACCTCATTTTGTCTTTAAAATAAACACAGAATCAAGTTCCTTCTTGTAATTGCTTCACCTGAGAACACAGTGATCACCTTCCTAAAGGGAAACAACATTAACTACAGCTTGTTTGTGTTTGTGCTGGAAGGCCAGGGCTCCGGTGAATAATCCAAACCATTATTCCACAGTGGATTAACCCAGACAATACTTATCGAAAATGTCACACCACAAATATGAGCCAAGAATTTGTTACTGGGAAAGCTGCCTGGACCAATGTAAAATGAGAGAAAATGGGCAAGTATTATGTATCAAACAATGCAAAACACTCGCACAGTCTGTGAACATGCATCACTATAACTGCTTTTATATTAAACTAAACTAAGTACAAAGAAGTTAAGAAAACTAAATCCTGTCCCCCTTCAGTGTCTCCTCAGACTGCATTGTTCTGACCGCTTCACAGGACCACAGTGGGTCTGTACTCTCATATTTTCTACTCACATCTCTGCTGGTATCTCCCTGTCAGCAGTAGCATGTTTCCATCCTCCTTGGGGATGGGACATGTGGCAGGTCCCACCCTCTCCCCTCTGTACATCCTCTTGTCCTAATCTTTCTGCACTTCATTATTTCTCAGACCTGCAGTCATCAGTTTCTCCAGTCTAGAACACAATGCTCAGCAGTCTTAGCTGCACTCAGCAGCAATGCAAGGTTATCCCATAGGTATTCTCATCCATCCACATAGCCAAGCTTCTGCTCAGACCTCCCTTGCTCCCTGACTGTGGCCTCTTTGCATTCTCAATGTATTTCTGGTTTCTTTTTCCTCCCACTTCATTCTGTAACACCCTTTCCCTGCCCCACTGGAGTCCTCTGGTCATTTCCACACCCACCTCTGTGGCAATCTACAAGTCAAAAAATGCTTGATTCATCCCACTTACTTGGGACAATATAACACAAAGATATATAGAGACAAATAGAGAAAGCCAGATGTGTTCACCAACCTCTGTGCTTTTTGCCTTCTAACACCTCAGATCATTTGGAGCAGAGATCTTATTAACTCTATTTATACTGCCCCTAACACACAGGGGCCATGAATAGGGATTTGGTTTCTGGACAATTTCATATTAGAAAATAAATGTTATGCTAAATAAATCCCTACAGAAAAGATACTGGTAAAATCTGTCTTGATCTAGGATTTAATAACAAATGCACTCTTTGGTGCATAATAGGCAATTCATTTTGCTGTGCATTTACTCTATTTAAAACATAAAGCACTTAAGGATATTTGGAGTATGCAGGACTATTAGAAAATCAATTTCTATTCTGGTTTATAGCCCAACCACTTAAAGTCTTAACTTGCTACAATTCACTTTCTTACTTTCTGCTCGTTAAAGTGGATCAGCTACCTCCTGAACTCTGATCACATGCTTCTTAGAGCTAAACTATTTAATTATTGTCTACCACGTTCATTCTCTCTGCTTGCTTATTGCCTACATTTATGCCTTAACAGCATCAGTTCAGGCTGTTTGCACTTGCTCGAGAACCTGCTGCCTCTTTTCCCGAGGTTTGGAGGAGGGAGGCTTTGGTTTCACCGCAGGATCTCCCACTGAACTTTACAAATAAACAAACGGGAATAACTGGCAGGAAGTCCTGTCCCTTCGTGAGCAGGGTTCCGGCTCAGCAGAGGGCAAATCAGGCAGCATCATTTTCACCCCACACAAAGTGTCCATTCTTGACTCCTTGACCAAAGGAAGCAAAAGCAGAGGGATGAGGAGCACAGCACATCTGCAGGGCTGTATTTCACAGGAAGCAGTGCAGCTCCTCCACAGATAAGTTTCACTGAAGAACAAAGACAGATTTTGTTCATTGCTCTGAGAATGCTGCATTGAACCTGGACTGAGCTTTGCATTCCCTGAAAACAAGGCTTAGAGAGTGAAACCCAATTTCTCCCTCACCCTTGTTCAAATCAGCCCTATACTTACCATATGAAAAAAGCTTAAAAGACACTCACTCTTCTCCAACTAAGTTTACATGTTTTATGTATTGATTTTTGCAGGCTACACACAAGTAAATGCACCCAAGATAAATCTCAGAGCAGCAACAGCTAAACCAGTTACACAAAACTCAGTCTCCTGTGCTGAGCTGCCTTAACGCTTAAGAAACAAAATATTTATGACTAAGAACAAGACAAATGGTGCAATAATACATTAGCCGGCAGTATTGTCACTGATTACAAACATATTTTGAGTGTATATATTTCATGTACATCCTAACCTCAGAGGCTTTCTACCCACTACAATTGGTTTTCCAGCAGCTCCACATTTACCAGGAGATAATGAGGTGTGTTTTTGAATGATACAAGCAGCATTAGATGTAGTGGGAGCCAAAAACATGATCATATTAAAAGCAAATAGCAGAGCAGATTACCTCTTGCCCTCTCTTTTAGCTTGAGCAGCATATTCCAATAAGTGCAGAAGAGACACTGTCAAGTACTTCTTTATGGTTTCATTTTCTTTTTTTTAATCTCCATTGCTTGCAATGTCCTTGCCCTCTTTAAAAGCTGCAGAATAAAATTCCTTTTTCAGTCAATTTTATACTTTTTCCCTCAGCAAAAATGACTAGGAATAAAAAAAAAAAAAAAAAAGCTCAGAACTTCAGCACCTCTCCAAGAGAAGTAGAGATAAAGGTTAAAGATAAGAAGTTTTCATCAAAATCTAAAGGAACCACTAAGTTCAAAAGGAGGTCATCTGTCCTGTTCCTAATTATTGCTCATTTCCACTGTGCCCAGCTCTGGAAAAATAGTGGAGAATTTTATAGCAAACTATAGATAACAGGAAGTGCAGCCTTGGAGATTCTTGCTCTTTAAGGAGGACAGTAGGGCCTTTTCTCAAAATATTTCTTGGGCATTTTGGAGCAGAAGTTCTGAAACATGATGAGAACAAGGTAACAGTGGTGTGGGGGAGGTCCCTGGATCCGAGCAATATCCCTACAGCAGCTCAGTGATGTGTATCCGAAGAATTCCCATTGGTGGCTGCCTGATCCAGAGTTGGACTGCAATGGGAAGGAAAACACTGTTTGTACTGGCTCAGGGACTTGGAGCCACACGGGACAGACAGGGTCACTTGGGAAGGCTGAAGGCTCTGTGTTTACTCTGGCTGGGCAGTTCAGAGCTGGATGCCGTCTCTGTGAAGGAGAAAATATCCAGAGCCCCTGAATTTATAGGTTGGCAGCCTCTATTTTTTTTCCCTAACTGCAATGGA
This sequence comes from Lepidothrix coronata, assembly GCF_001604755.1. Classification (NCBI taxonomy): domain Eukaryota; kingdom Metazoa; phylum Chordata; class Aves; order Passeriformes; family Pipridae; genus Lepidothrix; species Lepidothrix coronata. The sequence continues at coordinate 5,266,479 of NW_016690192.1, read as the reverse complement.
GAAACTGTCTCTTGGGGGTTAATGATAGTAATTTTCCTTCAGTTTCAGGGCTGATAAGATTATTATTTTTTTCTGTAACTTTAAAGTTATATTTCTGCAGAATGTTATTTAAACACTTGACCCTTGATATGTGCTGTATATCACAATGGGGTGCTCCTTATGATTTAGTCAGCATATAGTTTAAATATGGCATTCACAGTGGTGGAAATTTCTGTTCAGAACCTATAATTTACATGAGCTGTGGGACTAAATTTGATTTAATTTCCTTCTCTCTTCATGTATTGCAAGTCAATGCAACATGAAGCAGAAACAGCAATATGAAGAAGAAAGATCTCACCTCCCCAATTCCTTTCCCAACCTTTCAGCCAGCTCAAGTGTTTCAAGAATTTATTGGATGGCATCACATCTAGTGAATACTCTCCAAAAGAACATTTGCATCTTGTGTTACACGGAGGTTTGGTCAGCAGATGCCATCGTGGCAGTGACAAAAAGCTTTGCCTGCATCTTATCCATCCTTCCTATAAACTTCATCAAACTTCCCTCTTTTATCTTTTTCTTTAGGGAAAGAAAAGGGAAGCACTGGGCTTCACTGGGAAGCAGCTCGGGTCTCCAATACACTGAGCAAGCTGATTTCTCCAGCCCAACCTCCAATACATTTAAAATGAATCCTGAAAGAACTGGAGACTAATACACAGCATAGCTAGAACTCCATTACAAAAGACAAACCTCAACCAGCAACTGAAGTTATTCTTTTGCCAAGGAACAGATAACTTCTGTTTAAGTAAAAGTAGCACATTACCTTGAGAATAGTGTTTCATAAAACAGGATCTTTCTACCTCTGGGTCACAGCTCCCAGTAAATTCTTTTGTTGCTGTGTTTTTTGCTGCCTGCTTCTGGCCGTAATGAATCTTATTGCATAAACCTGAAACTCAGGCATCCACTCCTGTGTGTAGAGGAACCAGCACAGGGAAACAGACATAATCAAATTTCCAGAAGTTGGGCTCGTTTTCAGTTGGTTGCAGCAAGTGAAGATGCCAACACTGGACAAGGTGGTCTTGGAAGCACAGTCAAGTGCATCCTCACTTAAAAAAGGGTAAGAAATAGTCCAAAAAGAGACTAAAGCAGAAGATGTAAATCAAGCCAACTGGATTTCCTGATAGGACACACTCGGTGGAGAAAGGACCCACAACAAATATTTAGTACCCCAACCACTTCCGTGTATTTCCTGAGAGAGTATCCGAAAGGACTTGTCTATGGGAAGTTTGAGCAGGGAGAGATCTGGATTTTAGTGGGGTCTGCACATTTGTCACAGCATCAGCTGATCCATGGACACAGTGTGTGCTGTGGCACCAGCTGATGCTGCTGAAGGCAGAGGCCAAGCCCAATGACAAGATATGTCTTCTGTAGGGACACCTTTCTTTAATTAGTCTGCTTGCAGCCTCCTGTTCCTTTCCCACCTTACTTTCCTCCCTGGAACACAAAGGAGGAGGGGAGGGAAATAGCAACTGGCTGTCAGCTGACTCTGGAGGGAAATTAGATGGAGAATCCCTTTGAGATGGTATTTTTTTACTCCCTTTCTGACCAGCGCAGTGTCCTAAGCAAAGCCACCACCTCCTGCTTCCCCCTCTCCCACTCCAAAATCCCCTGGCAGCTGTGCTGTTGTGGGTGTGCAAACAATCCAGCAGCAGCATTCTGAAGCCAGGAGGTGAAAGAAATGATTCCCACAAGCTACAGAAGACACAGCTGTGAGAAGACACGTGGATTTGGACAGGGAGCTACTACAAAATGTACTGAGGGCACCTAGGAATGGATCCTTTCCTTTCCCCAGGTAACCCCAAAACAGTCCAAAACTTTGCTGGTCGAGGAGATGTGCAAAGCAGAATGTGTGTAATTTATTATGTCCAGCAATAAACAAAATATTAAGTGCATTTTTAATGCTTTAAAACCTTTTAGAAGACTTTTAAACCTTTCACTGGGGGACATAATTAACCTTGTTTTGCTATCTGCAACAGACCTAGCCTCCAAACACATAATTAAGCAGTCACAAATTGCAAAATTGTTTTGTTTGGTTCCCACACCACACAAATATTGATAAAAGCTTTTTTTGCTTGTCAGTTATTGCACTGTAACTTACAGGCTATGGGTAACACAATTAGAGAAGTTTGGAGCTTTAAGACCACATCCACATCTTCCTATGTTTTCCAACACTGAATATTTTACTCAGCGTGTTCTCTATGGTTTCAGTGGCTATATGCACTCAGATAATGTATCAGCTACAACTTGAAATAGAAGATTTAAAGCTCGTTAAGTATAAAGGATGTTTTTATTTCTTTGTGAGACAGAGAGTTGGTTATACTCTCCTGTAGCCAATTACACCATCTCTAACCACTGCAAGGATTCATAAGCACCAGCATATGCAGAATGACTGGCTACATTTTGTAGTTCAATTCTTATGGACACAGATACGTGTCCTGGAGACCAGAAACACCATATGCTCTAGGAAGCAAGTGCTGGGGCTTCTGCACCATCTCATGTACTCCTCCTGTTCCTCAGACTACCCACTGAATAGTCAAAGCTGTTACACAATATATGTGTGATCTATAGCAAAAAGTAAATGCAGAAGAAGCTGTGTAAATCATTTAAGCAGGTTCTCTGCAAAATTTCCAGTAGTAGCTTTTTGGCACTACCAATCAGCCAGAGAGTACTTCCAGAAAGAATTGTTATTGCTGGAACTTTAATTCTTTATGGGAAAAGAGCCTAGATTACAAGGATGAAAACAGAAGTACATCAGAAACACCTGAGGAAAGAAAAGAATTGGAGGAGACTGACATTCTCTCATAGGTGTCCCAGACTTTTATCTAGCAGCAAGTTAATTCTTAAGGTCCCACAGGACAGTTCAAAATACGAAGAAATATTTTTGCTTGCTGTCAAACACACTAGTTAGCTGAGGCCTTTAGATCCCAACTCTGAACAAGAGTATATGTAAAACATCAAAATACTTGGAGGGTCAGCAGGAATAACATAAGGAAGATACAATATTTCTATGTGCTCTTGTGGGTGTTGTGAGAACCACAGTCTGCTCTTCAAAGGCTAGAGAGACTTCCCAGTCTGGATTTGTACTTATTTTCCAGCGTGATTTCCAATGTGCCCAAGACCAAATGTCCAGACTAAGTACTTTCTGGAAAGAAGAAATATCTCAGTGTTGAATTTATCATGGCAGGATGTTTCACCAGCACTTGGCTCGTGATGTTTAATGAAGGAGGAGAACTCGCAGCAAATGAGACTGCTTGAGAAAGCAAGTGGTGGGATTCTGAGCTACAGGCACCCCACTTCAGAAGGTTACCAAGGAGAGTATTTGCTAATATTTGCTCTTCAGAATTAGCTCCCCTCAATCTAATTCTTTCTCTTCTCCTGTGCACTGTCTCTCTGCATTAAGGTAGATACATACTCAGTCACGAACTAAAAAGCTTTGCTATTAAAAGGCCAAATTCACCATTCTGCTGCCATCTCTATGGCTACAAGGTTGCACTTTCAAAAGCATACAAAATTAGACTTTGGTTATATCTATATAAAATGAATGCCTTATGAGAGGTGATCTGTATTTATGCTGGTACAAGCTAAATTTAGCCCTGAAGTTGATGTTTCAGGGATGTTAATGAAGTGATAATTTTATATGGCTTAAAATAGAATCGGAAAACACCTCCTACCCAATTTTTCTAATATCTAGGTTAGTGTGTCTGCTCCTTCACTTACTTTTTGCTTTAAATTATTAGCATTTGACTTGTGGTTTTGGCAGCCATAGTCTGCTTCCTCCAATTAGCGAAGAATGAGAAAGGATTTCTGGGCTTTTAAATACAATTCAATATGGACAACTTTACATTAGCTTCACCCACGGAGAAACACAAGCAGCTTGTTTGCACCAGGCTGATTCTGCTGCAGAAGCATTGCTCGTGTAATCGTCACACCTTGGCTAAACCCATGGTATTAATTCACCTGAGCTAAAAACTGATCACGACACACAGGTGAGATTGTGCAGGTGTTATTGGCAGAAGCACAACTGAACCTGCACTGCAGCAGTGCAGGTGTTCTGCCACACCTCACACTGCACCAGCACTTCTATACAAGCTCTAGTTTTCAGGCCACTACGTTGACTTGGATGAAGGAACTCCCTCTCCCGTGAGTGCTGGAATTTGGAGTTATGAGGTTTGTCTGCATGCAAACAGAAGCACACTCACATCTGAGCATATAACTATACATTTGGACACTACTATGTGTGATTCACAGAAGCTACACGCTACATGTCACTTGCTAATCACCAATAAGAGGTCACTCTAGCCTTTTATTGACATTGTTATTTTAAAATGATTAAATTAAGTGTATTTACAGGTTCACGATCCTGTCAAGGAACGAGCAGGTTGTTAACAGAAGCTGCAAATATCTGAGAATTAAAAAAGCTTTAAGGTCTTGCTGCACCACTGCTTAGCATTTGCAAGTCCATTTGTAATCAAAAAGCATCCTGGTGGTCCATATCAGCATTTACAGGACCTCGAAACCAGCATGTCTCTGCCTCCAAACACTTCTCTTAGAGAAAGAGTCCTGGAATCCCACAAAGATCCTCTTTTAAACACTGTTATTTTATCCAGTTTCATCTTCATTGGGAAGGGGGGCACATCTAGACTTTTCTGTGCTCTGAGCAAAGATTAAGTGCTGCAGGAAAATACATCTGGACTGCTCTGCCTGTCTCCTTCCTGCCACTACAAGACAGAGGAACTGCACTATGGGCAGTGACCAGACTCTGCAGGTAAAGTCAATTCTGGCTCTCCCTGTCAGCCCCAGTTTGTGTTTTTAGTGCTCTTTGATTGTGAGCAAGGCAGGAGGTGCAGGGTGCAGAGGCACTCCCACTCTGCCATAAAGGATAACTCCCTGCTCCCGGGCAGTCTGCCCCCTTCAATCACTGCCAGCCTTGGGGGGTTGGCTATGCTTCAGCTTGCCTCCAAATGAAGCTATGGAGGAGGATCCAGGCGATTCGGGTGCTGTGGGATGGATGTCAGAGAGCTGGGCCCTCAGTAATTAATGCTTCATAAAGATTCCTGGTATCCAAAATGAGCCTGGTTATGTGACTGCATCAGTCTGTTCCAGGGGATGATCAGAGGCAGGTGAGAGGAATACTCTGTGTGATCCCTCTCCAAGCTGTGCCTGGGGAAGTGCCACAGCCAGGCTTTTTCCAGGTATTATTAGCCATAACATTCCCTTCATGCTCTGACAATGAGTGTAAATGGCCCCAAAACCAAAGGCCTGCAAAGGACAACAGAGGTCGGGTATCCTAGAGCCAAACTCCTCAGGTTTGTGTCAACTATTCCTCTCCTGTGCTGAAGATGCAATGTCAGACTAAAATAACGAAAAACAGGGCAGAGTTTCAGTGAAGTAAGGTCATTCTCATGGTCGTGTTTGCCTGAAGTAGGAATTAGCAGATGATCAATAAACTCACAGATCCTGAGGTTTTTTTCAATGAACTTTACCAGCTTAACCACAGAAAGAGATGTAAATAGGCATTCAAACTATTTTGTGCAGAAACAAAATAACAGAACACCAAACTTTTTTTCTCCCAGTAAAGAACATTAAATGACTGAGAAGCAAGAGCTGGGTGTGGAAGAAACATTACCTTTGTGTAAGAATTACTGGTCTCTGTGGAAAGAAACTTCACTCAGAATTAAACTTCATCCGCTTCATTCAGAATTCTACCCCCTCCTCATTTTTCCAACCAATATTTAAATTTATTGCTTAAGAAAAAAAATTTAAATGTCTCCTGACCCCTGGAAGATGCTTTATTCCCAGTAAAGATCCTTTTAAAAAATGCTTTGATTAAATGAAGAAGGAGAAAAGATGAATAGACAGCTAAATATCCTCTAATAAGAAAAGTTAATAAGGAAAACGGTTCTAATATTTCTTTCTCTGATAATGCTTCCATTGTTTTGATTGGAGAGGCAGAAGTGAAGCATACACTCAGTGATGCATTCCCATGACTAAGTCACCTGTAAGATTGCATTTTGCATTTGAAAGCTCTTTGACAAGGTCTGTCCCGGGGTAGATGCCTTTGCTTCTTTGATGCGGTTAAGCAATTTTGCACTAACATGTAATAGATTAAATTAGATTTAGTCTTCCTTGCATGCTTTTATACGAGTTCTGGGTTAGAGATGTAGCTCAGCAACATCCACTTGCAGTGAAGTGCACACTTGAAGGTACTTTGCAGGATGGGCTTCAATAATCAAAATGAGAACACAAACCTCTACTTGTACAGAAAAAATATGCTCCATTTCCCCTGATCCTACTCTTCTTTTTCCCCTGTTATATATGAGCTGGAATATCAAGTTATCTACTATAGAATCTACTATTCTATAAACACCTTTCGAGGGGGGGAAGACAAACAAACCTCACTACACTTAATATCTCAATCTGTTATTCCATTAAGGGGTTAGAGGTTTTGAGGAAAACTGAAAAGATTGCAAGTTTTTTGTGTTGCCAACAACAAACTATCCATTCATCATCCCTGGAAGTGTTCAAAGCCAGGTTGGAGGGGGCTTGGAGCAACCTAGTCTAGTGGAAGGTGTCCCTGACCATGGCAGGAGGGCAGAACTGGATGATCTTTAAGGTCCCTCCCAACCCAAACCATTATGGGATTCTATGATCCACATCACTGATGAAACATGAAGCCAGTAGCAGGAAAAAAACAACACTAAATAGTTGCTTTCATCTTATAAATTTAAATAGTATTTAATGAAGGCATCAACCAACAAAAGAAACATTTTGTTGATATTTGCTATGACGTAAAGTAGTCTCAGAGAATCCATTTGAGGGAAAAAGTACCCTTGATCAGGCAGTCTGCATTCAATAACATAGAGGACATAAGAATTTCATAAGAAATAAGTGTATTAATTAGGCCTGATTTTTTACTACCTGGCTTATATCTAAAGGTCTGGTTCAAAGTGGAAATGGAAAGTTTCTCTTTGATTTCAGGGGACTTTGGCTGTGTGCTGCTTAATAACATCTTTGCTAATGAAGTGTCTGTTAGTTACTGATTGTGACACTCACTTTCTGGCATTTTAAAAACTTTTCAAAATATATGGAAAATGTCTATATTTGGAGTTTCTTAAGAATGAGGGGAAAAAGCAGCAGCTGACACTATGTTAGCCAACAGAATTTCAAATACTTTTATACTTATAATATATGCTGACATTAATATTTTTTACCATTGAAAAGGGGGATTCTGGGACCTACCTCTGACAATGACCAGAGGAAGAGCCTCCCTCTACTCCTACACAATCAACCTGCTTGGACTGCATCACCATTCAAGTCCCCTTTCCTTCAACTTACTGTTTTCTTTTCTTTGTTCCGAGTGAAATCAAAACAGTTCTTAAAGTGAAAGTTATTTGGGTCGAAACCATAAACCACATGAAACCCCTGCTATAACTTACATTTGTTTTTTTTCCCTAAGCTTAGTCAGAATTCCGGCCAAACTGGCAAACATGATCAGAGCTTCAGGTTGGTGCATGTGAAGCAAAAATTCCCCCAAAATCTGAAAAACAAGTCACTTTTGCCTTATTTTAGAGATTTCTGTGGAGAACATTAAACAGCCCTGTGTAACAGGATTAAAATAAATTTAACTTCCAGGGTCTGAAATTTCTTCCTCCAGGTTTAATGACAGTTTTATTAACATAAGCTGATGCAGGATTAGACCGTTAAATATTTAAATCCCAACACTTCCTGAAATTAATCTAGAAAGGGGAAAATTTCAGCCTGTTCCTTACCTAAAATAATCTTTTCCACCCACGTGCTTATATGGTCCACTCTTCTAATAGGTGATTTAGGAAATGGGATATGGAGTCACTAGTTAATTTACTTTTGGTGTAATTTGCCCGGAATACTTCTGAACAATTAGCACTCTGGTCTGAAGGACAAAATTACTTTGACAAAGTCGTGCCTAGAGGCCACTCCATGACGTGTTCAGAGTCCGACATTTTTGGTACATGTCTGGAATTGACAGTGACTCAATACATAAGGATATCCTTTCATATTCATTTATGTGATAACCCCACTTTTGTTGGCACAGGAATATGTTGTCTTTTAACCTGACTTAAGGAGCTGGCCCTAGAATTAGTCTTCATCATTTTGGATAGCAAGTTGGAATCAAGATTATTTTGACAGATGGCATCTAGCCTGTCTAATATGCATTTTACCTGCTCCATAAATATTGATGACTTTAATACATTTGTGTTCTGCCATATGTTTCTTAAAGGTACATTTCCAAAACTTGACTTGGTGTGTGATTTTGATGGAATTAATCTCCATTTTGTAGTACTATAAATGAGATCATGATCACATGCGTTGTGTCTGATGTTGGAAGGTTAAAAATGGGGTGTGTGAGGGCATAGGGGATAACTTCATTTCCTTCCAGTTAACCCCATTTCCTCTCAGTCCTGAGGTCATGGACATTACAGAGTACAAGTGGAGGGTGGCTTTATAATATAAACCTTATAATACAGAAGAGAGTTCTGGAAAAAGAGACCCCCTGCCTCACAAGGTCCTGCCACTTGGACCACCATTTAAACTAATTTCTCTGTCTCCACCGTGAAACCCTTCAGCTCTGTCAACTTCTGGGACTGCCATATAAAATGCCTTCAAGAAAAAAAAAATGGAAAGAAGATGCTCTCATTAAATAATTTTTTAGACCCACAGCTGCATTAGGCTATAACACTGATACACTATACAGATATTCCTCTGCATAAGTAATTTAAAGGATATATTGTTGTGTGCTTTCTGGAGAAAAGCTGTTTGCTTCATGCAAGCCCAGTTTCTTTGAACTCTGTCATTTCCAAGGCAGATGGGGTGTACAGTGACAATTAGCCCTTTTATTATTAACACCACTTTCCTGCTTCTCCACCAAGGTTACAGACCCGTTCACAGTGCTGGAACTGAAATGGGAGTGGGGCCAGGGCTGCTGGCAGGGAAAGGGGAGATGTGGGCTAGTGAAAGCCCAAGAACCATCCCCCCAGGCTCCCAGAGCCTTGAAAAAAGCAGCACTGCTTCCAACGGGAGCAGCCTCATGCCCCACGGCTGGGAGAAGTTGGCTTTGACTCCCAGCAGTTTTTCCTCTGTTGAATTTGCCACCTTGTCTCATCAAGCAAAAAAAGGCAGCCTTAGCTCTACCCCTCTTCACATTTCACTGCTGCTGCTTCCTTTGCCCACTGTAATTAGAAATCATTCAAATAATGCCAGGGACAACCTCTGTGTGTATATTTTTTCAAGGTGTTCTACAATACGGCTGAATATAGCAATGCACAAAAAACATGGGATGGCCTTCATAGTTAACTGTAGGAAACCAGAACAATACTTCAAAATTTCATAAAATAATAAATAATGTGCTTACATTTTTGCATTAGTTTGAAATAATACAAAAATAACATTTTCACAAAGAAAAATATTTTTAAACAAATTTTGAGTGTTCCCAGTGAAACGGATTTTTCTCAGAAATAAAAAAACCTCCATAAAAATGACAACTTCATGTAATTGCAGTTTTCAAAAAAATTAGTGAAAGACAGTTTTCTAGTCTGTCAGGTACACAATTTTTCTAGCCATTTTCAGAAGAGTGAGAGATCAAAAAAAATCTGTTAGAGTCATAGAATACCCTGAGTTAGAAAGGATCCACAAGGATCATTGAAATCCAAGTTAGAAATATGATATAAGCATTCACTAATATGTCTGCATATTTAAAAAGTTATTTTGCTTTTTTTGTGAAATACCTTGTATTATTTACTCCTCTTTACAAGGAGAAGATAGTGCATCATATCTTGCCAGCAAAAGAAGGAAAAGAGAACTAGAAAACCTGCTGAGCATATGTGCAGCCAAGCTTTGCTTGATAAATAATAAGCACTTCAGGGCTCAGCACGTAAAAGGAGAGGTTAATGGTCTTGCTGATGCTTTGGTACATTAGTGATGGCAGAGGCTCAGTCTGTTGGCACTGAAATCACACAGGAGCTCAGGTCCAGTGTGGTACTCACAGAAAAATATAGGCAGTGCTTTAACTTTGCAACATCAAGTGACTCCAAGCCCCGTACAAAACCATCAGGAAGGTTTCCCTGCAAAGTATCTCTCTTCGAATAAACAAACCTTTTCCCAGTCTTTCCTTTTTTGCAGCCACACTGAATGAAGCTTGGTCTGTGTCTGCTCTCATTACTATAAATTCAGTCACTCAGGGTCAAGTTTTATCCCTGGGCACTAACTTCCCACATGGCAGTGGCCAGCAGCCACATAGGGTGGTATTTATCAAAATTTAAAGCTATGGTGACAGCACTGTCCTGAAATTTATGCTGTTTGCTGCAGAGGGGGTGGGCCATGAAGGATGTTTTGCATAAGATTTGGTTTGCCTGAAGAGACTTTAATTGGCTACTTAATAAAGTAGCAAAGGTAAGCTCAATTTCAGGCATGCCCACCCGCAGAAGTGATACTCTGTAAGTTAAAGCTTGGACAAGGTTCACCTGATCACACTATAAAAAAAAAAATTTGGAAGAAAGCCAACAACCTCAGCCTGTGAGGGGTTCAAAGATAGGTCAGATCCTTGATAGACATAAAGCAGCAAAGCATCCCTGGCTTTTGTGTGGTCAAATTCATTTTCACCAGCTCAGAATACATCCTGGCTCTGGTTGGATGAGGTATAAAGGAAAGCCAGCGACCAAAAGAAGAGCTGGCATGTCTGAAGCCAATAGTAATCTCTGGTTTAGCCCATAATAAGAGCTCTAGAGAAGTTCGAGTCAGTCCTGGGCTGGAGCAGAGCCTGCTAATTTGGACAGAAGCTAAAACAGAGTAGCTTGGCAGCTATGAATGAGAAAAAGAAAATCAAGTGCTTCTCCATCTTTCAGTTGTGATTTGACACCTCTAAATGTCGGCAAAGGCTGAATCAAGTCAGAAGCTTGGGTGTTTGGTCGAACCGACAGAGAATATACAAAACAAGGCAGAAACACAATGAGAAATGTCTTTCCTTGAGTGGCTTCTAGGTAGAGCAAAACTGCAACAGGAAAAAAAAAACCTCTCAGAGCTATTTATTTACTTATTTTTGCCACTGTCACTCTAGTAGCAGTTCTGGAAAATACTATGGCAGGTTACAACTCCTGTGGCAGTGGAGGTTAACCAAGGATCTGTAACCCTCATAAGAGACAAAGCTTATTTCTTTTCACTTCAGTGTAAAGCTTCTGTGTGTGTTCTTGTTTGATTCAAACAATTTTTCAAGTACTTCAGTTATTTGTATTTTTTCAATTTAGCAGTAACTGCAATGACAGTGGCACTGCTGTTATCAACAGCTCTGCCTGCTGTACCCTGGCACCACATTAAACAATCACTTATGAATTGCGTTGAAGTTTACAACAGCCCTGTCCTCAAAAACACTCCAGTGTTTGGATCAGAGAACAGTTCACTGCATTCAGATTGGGGCCTGCACTGAGCACAGCAATGTGAACGTGCTCCTTGTTTTGCTCTGAGGTCCCAGCAATGTTCATTTTATTTTGTGGTTCTTCACCTGATGTCCCAGCAGTCCCTGAAAGATCCTGTTCATGCCTGTTCTCTGTGATGAGTCCTTTTCTAACTCATTTTGTTGAAATACCAGAGAATACAACTGATAATCCCCAAACTTCCTTTATCTGAAAGATTTCTTAACAGGAAAAGTAAGGTCTCAACATCTTTTTAAGAGTAAGAGGACTCTGCAGGTAACCATAGAACCCAAGAGTCTTTCAACCACGTCTTCAATCTGACTGTGACTAAACATTGTAGCTGGACAGTTAGGTGTTCAAAACAGAAATGAGTTCAATTTTGGGCTCAAGGTCAGAGAATTTTTAACTTGATGAATAGAAAGCTCCACTGACATTACTCTGCATTTCCTATCAAAACATCTCTCCAAGGAAAGCAGGTACTGGAGACCTGGTTCAAGGACCATATGTGCAAGGTTTTAGGCACTTGTCTTATCTGCCACTGTCAGTGACCATAATACAGAAGCCAAAGCCACAACTCTGTTTCTGATACACCTAAATCATTAAGAAGCTGGGATTGTGAAAGCATAAAACCACAGTGTTCATAATTCCTGGGCCACTGAAGTCTGGTAACAAGTTTTATTTTGATATTTTCCTTTTCCTAATATGTACACAATTTACTTCTGAAGCCACATGTACTGTAACAGAGCTCAGGAGCTTTTATTTTCTGAGAGTTGGATTTGGGGTGTTAATGTATCACAGAACACCCTGAGAGGAACAACCTTTCACTCATCCATTTGTTTAGTATGGGTTTTTTTTATTTAATAAATGAGGTAACTAACATGAAAACTTTTCCTTGCTCCTAAGGCTTTGTTGTTGCTATTGAAAATTACTTCAGAGGGCTTATTTCAAATCACTACCACATCTTTCTTTTGTTCATATGCCCGTAACATATAAGAAATAACAGTAAAACCTTTCCCTTCATTACCTTTCACTCAATCTCATTACTTCATGTTTCTTTATGTTGAATTGGATTAATCACTCAAGTTTCTAGTTCAAGTTTTGAAACCATTCAAATTTAAATTGCATGCCTCAGACCATCCACTAGTAACATCTTCTCGTAAAGGTTTTTTTTTGTGTGTGTGAAGAATCATAATTTAAGTCCCACCAATACTGATAGTCCTCTGCAGTTTTAGTCTTTTCTGCAGTTCTCATTTTTGGTATGCAGAATATTCTATTAAGTAATACACAGCCCACCAGGGATTTACATATATATTATTTATGGAGGAACCCCGACCATTATATAATCCTAACAGCCTTGTTGGCTCAGGAGTTCCAACCAGAGAAGCATTTCATCTTGTCTCAAGAACACTTCCTAATAGCAGTATTACAGTGGCTTTATTACTGTCTGCTTCAACAAGTAATATTTCTTTATCAAAGGGTTAAATTTCCCACCATAGCAAGAGTTTTTAAGGCCTCTGCAAGCTCTCTCATCAGCCTTTTATTTACCCAGTCTTGTAGTGGTTAATGTACAGTCAGATTCAGGAAGAAGGACAGTTCCCTATTCCTCATTCTTCTGTGGATACACTACATGACCTAGCTAAATGAAACGGTATTCCTGAGCCTAAGGCTCCCTAGAAAATGGAAATAATAACCTATATGTAAATGTAAAGAAATATATGGGATTTTAGATTAAAAATAATGGTTTTACAAACCTTATTACATTTATTATTCCATATACACTGGAATATTTTCTAGTACAAAAGACTTTTAACCTTCACTACAGTCATTGTTTAATTTCTCATGTTAAGTCTTTTCTGGTTGAGTACCAGAAAACCAGTGACCTTCACTGAATTATGAGAGCTATTGGGAACAGTTTCTACTTCTTACTGATAGAGACAGAAGGGGAAGACTTTAAGACCACTGCTGATGCAGGGAAGATACACTGTGACTTCTGCAGAAGAAAGTTTTGCCTCGTGTTAATCAAAATCAGAGCAAAACACAACCTCAAAACCAAAGCAAACATGCCTGATCTGTTCCTTGGCTGTGCAGTGTCTTGTCTCACTGTTTTTAATCACAGAATTACAGAATGATTTGGGTTGGAAAGGACCTCAAATATCATCCAGTTCCTATCACTGTCATGAGCAGGGACAAATTCCACTATCCCAGATTTCTCCAAGTCCTGCCCAGCCTCGCCTAGAACACGTCCAGGGATGGGGCAGCCACAATTTCTCTGGGCAACCTGTGCCAGGGCCTCACCACCCTCATAGGGAAGAATTTTGCTTGAGTTTATCTGAAAAGTTATAAATATTAAGAAATCCTTTCTCCAAAGCATGGGTACATCTGATACCTTGATTATATTGTTAACTCTGATAAGGCAAGAAATAAATACTGATATCAATAGAATAAGCATTTTAACCAAAATACTTGTATGATTAAATTGATAGTATTATCAAATGTCTTTTATGTTGTGACTTGAACACTATCAATAACTTTCAGAGCACTGCAGCAGCAGGAAGAACTACTCATTAAAATTAAGTTAAATCAAAATCACATTGTGATGGATTCAGTGTTGGGAATATACAAAGATAGGATTTATTTTTATATAAATGAAGACTCAACAGTTTTCCCCCCTACTCCATGTTACTCCATTACATTTGTTTGATTCCTTTGCTCCCTCTGGGCTGCACAGGTGTAAATGCTACAGAAATTTGGCTTGATGCACATTTACCTATTCCCTCCAAACACAAGACTTCTTGGGAAGCTCTTAGCTTCCACTTACAGAAAAAGAAAAATCACATTATGTAAATGGCAAATCAAAATTCAGCATCAGTAATTGCTGAAAAGTCTCTAAAAACCTGCATGTTTAGTGGTAGTGCCATCCCAGAACTTCACAGCTCTCACCCTCTGCTCCCGTACGGTGCAGTTCCGCCACAGAACCCGCACCAGTAACTTGAACTGGTGTCAGCCAGAGCCAGAGGGCACAGCATGAGATCCCCATTTGTAAATATCACTGGACCACTCTGAAGTGGGCTCATTTCTGGCTTTGCCTTAAGCATCATTTGAAGGGCTAATTCTGTTTCATTTCCCTCTATTTTCAGCTATTTAGCATAATTAATTTGATCAGCCCAGCGAAAAGAGTGCTTCTTCCTTTCATGCTGCAATGATGCAATTTCTTTGACCCCTATTTCTACCATTTAGATAAAAGAGATTCACATGGTTAGAATTAGTGACTTTTGCATTATTAGCAGTTTCATTGCCAGAATAATTACTTCAATAGGTGAAAATACATGAGTATTTATTTCTAAAATGGCAAATTTTCAGGCTGTCTCAATGCCATGGGCACTTACACCTCCTGTCGTGTTGCTCCAGTTAAATATCTTTTCAAGAAACTGAATTTTTGTAACTTTTGGAAAAGATGGGAACTATGACAAACTTTATGCCTCATAACAAGAAAATAATCACTTTTTAGGAAAAGGTGATGTACACATACAATATTAGCAGTTCATTAGTAACTAACAAGGAGAAATGCAGCTCTGATTAAATCCAAACTTTTGTCCAAGCTTCCAGCTAGGTTAATTTCAAAGGCTTTGAGATCATGAAAGGTCCAGTAGACCTTCAATAAGAATGCTATGAGTTGTTGAGACTCAAGTCACACTTTTCAAATAAAAATACAAACAATTTTTAATGGCAATAGCTATTTCTGCTACTACAGCTTTGATTCATCAAAGCTCTTAAACGTATGCTTACCTTTAGGAAAGTAAGACGACAATTAAACCAACATGTGCTTAAAATCTATTCCCCCTGAGAACACTGTTGCAGGTTTCTAGTGTGCGCCCTCTCTGTTCTGGGCGTGAGGGGATGTTCCTTGGATGGCAGGTAGTGTTCTGGCCTACTTTCCTGCATTGTTTTCTCATCCTTACTCTTTTAAAACCTATGTTGATTCTCCAAGGTCTTTGGGAAGGGAGACTACGGCACCTGTGGAATTTGCCTGGGCTGCTTCCACCACTAGCTTGTATTATTATTTCTTCATACAGAGCATTCAAAACACTTTCAGCGGCTGTAAATTTATGAGCAACAAGGCAGAGGATGTGCTAATAGATCAGTGTAATATATTTACAGCACAGTCATGCTCTCAATTGACATACATACGACATTCCAGATGATGCTGTTGTGTCTTGGGCACATGAGCACCCACCTCAGCTTCACACCAACTCTATCATCCTCTTCTCTCTTTCTTTTTTTTAATAGGCATGCTTTGATAATAATTAGGGTTTTGTTCAAAGCAGCCATTCTGTAAGACATGATACTCAAGGTAATACTTTTATTTTTATTTTATGAGCTCTTGTTTTGTTTTGTTTACAATTATCAGTGCCTGCTTTGGTTTCTCCAGAGAGCTTTTTTTCTGAAGCAGGTGCATTTTCAGCTCATGTAATGGATTTAGAGATATTTGGCCATAAATAGATAGTGTTAAACGCTGCTGTAAAAATGAGATAAATGTTTATTACCCAAAAGGTTAATAAAAAATCCACATGGGACCCTCTAGAAAAGAATTAATCCCTTTAAGCCTGTATTGAACCAGTGACAGTTGTGCAAGATTCACAAGCAAATTGCATCCCTAAAACATCCTAAAAGCAGGAAAAAAAATCCCAGACTGCACACCACAGTAAATGGAGGGAAGGAATTCATGAGATAGGTACCATTTATTATCTAATTTAAGCACTTAGTAGCAGCATCTGTTTACAAATAACCATTTTCAGCATAAGTCCCATGTTAGGCTACTGTTCCTTCCCAACTTTATTACCAAACAGTATGATTTTATCAGAGTAACACAGAAAATCTCAGCTGAAATACAATGAGCTGTGAAACCATCAACAATCCAAATTGTCAGCAGGAAGAGGAACCAGCACTTGCCAGGCACAAGACACTTAATGCATATACAATATTTTCACTGAATATCGCAAGTTCTCACACCTAACTTTAATGGATTAAATCACTTGACATTTTACTTCTCTTACACCTTGCTGTTGAATACAGAAGTGACATGCAATAGTATGGCTGGCAAATGAATTTATTTTTATAGGAGTACAGATGATATCCTGACCATCAGACCTGACAGGTGCCCATGACAAAGTAGACCTAACACGATCTGTTCACACAACACACGGTCCTTTAATGCAAACTCTTCCAATTAGGCACCTTTCCTGCTCCCCCTGGAGGTGGACAGAACTTAAAATCTCCCAAAATCAATTCCTTTGTGGCCTCCTAAGGTTTTAAGCATTCTCTTTCCTTATTTCTACTCATACTTCACTTCTGCTAGTTGTAAGTCTATTTTTTCCCAATCAACGGATAGCAAAACTTCTCTATTCATGTTAGAGGAGAGGAGTTAAGAATAATTTGGCCCTCTAAGTCTTGAACAACCTGGCTGTCATCCCCCCCTTCTGGCTGCCTGCTAGAACGAGACAATGAATCAAAGTCTGCTTCCACAAAGGAATCCAGTGACTACCAGGATTTGAGATAGCTAAGATGGGTAGATGATTTCTGCACCATTTGGCAGGCGATACCCCCACACATTCTGCTCTTTTTCTCCTTATTTTTTCAAATGGCTGATGGATTCTGTCTGGCAAAGGACTGTCTTCTTCAAGGAAGGATGAAAAGCGTGTAATATTCTGCATTTATCTACATGACTGCTTGAAGCAAACACGAGATGAACCAGAGTTAAAAGGTGCTGACTGAGATCTGAACCTCCCAAAGGCTGCAAGGATGCTTCTAGGAGCAGGGAGTTACTTATCTCAACAACTCAAAAAATAGGAACTGTGCATCAACAATAGATATTTAAGCCATGGATTTCAGTTTCTGAGGTTTTCATACTCTGGATGAAAGGACAGGCTGGTATGCATCTTCAATGCATTTTGGTGAAAAAAGAACTGCATAGTATCAAAACATGACTCTCGGCACACAAACAGCGTGCCCGGTATAAACTAGTGAGTTGTAAAAGACTTTTTGCCAGTTAAACACAACATACTTTTTCCTCTGACTCCTACAGTTGAAGTTACTGGAGCATTTGCACAGTTGCGTTTAGTTTTTAGAAGGCTGGCATAGGGTATAGGGATTGCACTCTCTAAACTCATAGTGCTACAGTCTTTAGCACATCTTTTTATTGCTTCCATTTCCCATTGTGTATAAATGGGGAGGGGAACACCTCCTCATAAAAGCATGAAAAAAAGGAACTCTGTGAGGTTGCCAGGGTCTCACAACGAAAATATCTGAGCAAAACTTCGAAGCAAAATTTGGTCACAGTTGCTGTTGTTTCTTTTTTCAGGTCACTGTATTCAAACGCTGTTTTTATTTTTCCCAAAAGTAATGTATTTACATTACTCTGTCTCTCCTCTTCCATTTATTATCACTGATACCTTTCTCAACACAACAGAGCTTTTAGGAAATCTACCCCTTTATCCTCCCACGCGTTAAAATGCTGAAAGATTTTTTCTTTTACTAGATAAAAAATGCTTTAAGATATAACTGTTCCTTTGGGCACACCTTTGGTAGTGTGAGGGAATTTTGAAACTCCAGTTTATTTTATAATATGACAATGTTTGCTAGAGATATATCCTGAAGTTAATGAAGTATCACTGCGTATCAGAAGTTTAATCCAGATCCTTCAATCCCCCCAAACTTTGTGATATTTTAAGCCAGTGCATCACTTCAATTAACCCCGCCTTTGCGTATCCCCAGGTTGGAGTCCTGGGCTGATGAAATAGCCTAACTCCATCCAGAGATTGACACGTTATTAATTAGGACAGCAGGCCTGTCACAACCTCTAAGCCTCACCAGCACTTCCACTAGTTCCTTGGAGAGATGTATTGTCGCCTACTATTGGGATTAAGCTTCTCATTTCCAAAATACAAGCCTCAGTTCATGGCAGTGGGTTGAAAATTACTCTTAGTATTTTTGCAGCCCCTTGGCCTGCAACTCTTCTGGTCTGGTTTTAAGGATGAAGACCCAGACCATTGAAAACAATAGGAGTTTTGCCACTGACTTCACTGGGGACAGAGTTTCACTCTACATATTCTACAGGGAATCCTGAGAGAAAGAATTTAATTAACAAAGTAGATTATCAAGTGCAGTGGAACAAACACAGCCTTGAAATATTCTCAGTTGTCTCAGTAATGGAGGTTGTGACTCAGATAACTTAGAGCAGAACCTGATCTACAGAATCTTGCCATGTTGGCTGAGAAAGCAGCAGCCAATGTTGCAAACTTTGGTCAACTAATAGTGAATCCTTCTTGCAGGCCAGTGCTCAAAGCACTTGGAAAAAACACTTGAATTAGCAATGCTGTTAGACTCCAAGAGTAAAGGGAAGCTTTTACAAAGGACAACTGAAGGGTGACAATCTTGGTACTCCCTGTATGTTGAACTCTTGCCTTGACACAAAGGCATGGGAGTACACACAGATTTGGACTCAGGAAGAGCTGTATGTTTTCATATTACTGTTTGCATTGTATTACTTCACTATTATTCTGTAATGAGGCCATTAGCATAAAATAATAGTGATCAGATGCAGCATGAACTCTCTTTAAGAGAGTTTCCAGTTGCATTGTTTTTACCTTCCACCAGTGCAGGGAGGGAGCAGAGTATATGTAGTGTAAAGACAAAAAGAATGAAAAATTAAAAAAAAGATAATTTTACAGGAAAATGTGCATGCTAGAATTTTACTGAGAGTGTTTTATCCCATTTGAAACATTCATGTTTACTATCAGGTCCCCTGAAGAACAGCCGCAGTCCTAAAACATTAGTGCTTTTGCAGCTCTACTAGTTTAGAGACAGCTGCTTTTGTTGGATTACATTCACAAGAAAAGCTGTAGCCAACGCCATGTAGGTCACCATGTGGGGTTCTAGCACTTGCCACAATGCAAAACATTATTTAAGACCAAATTTTGTGAAGGAGCCAAGGGCCCTCTGTAGCATCTGGGTGTGCTGGTTTCTAGTTCATCGCTCAGAGAAAAATACATGGTTTCAAGACAGAAAATGAAAAGGGATTAATAGAGGGATTTTTGTACAATGCAGAGCAATGCCTGATCTCAGATTTGAGTCCACTATGTATTTATCAAGCCATCAATGTACAGCATTATAGCCACTGTTTTCAAAACATCCACAGGCCTGTAGACATCGCGTAGAATTAACACAAGTACAGTTTGTAGAAAAGCAACACCCCTGAGAATGCGTATCTAATTGTACCCCAGCCTGGATAATACTGATTTCCACAGTGAAGTTATAGTCAGTCATAACAACGAAAAAAATCCTACCTTTTCCTTCCTACACTTTCTAGTCAGCCTTTCTCAAAGCACCTCCAAATGAATACTATTTAATGGCTGGTTTTGAGCACAAAAGGACTTACTTATCTTAGATTAAGTTTCTAGTGAGCAAGAGTCAACACTGCAGATTTATGCATGACCAACGTGACACACGCTGGCTATCACACATATTAGCTGAGATCTCCAGGACTGCCAAAGTATGGAGACTACACAAAAACATTTTCCCATTCTTAGGAGAGTTCATGTCTAGGTCATTTTGGCAACGGACACGAAGGAAAAGTTCATGGTTCTGCTGGAAAACTAAAAGTCCAGCTTCAGTTAGTCTGGGTCCATAAGAAGGGCAAGATTCTTATCCAAACTTTAATTATCACTTTAATGTTCTTTACACAATTGGGCAATGATGTTAACTAACACAATCCAGCCAAATAAGGAATCATATCAAAATCTGGGATACACACAATTCTGACTAAATGTAAGAAAATACAAAAACAACTGACTCATAACCAACAGCCAATACTGTCACATTCACAGAGAGCAGAGAGACACTCAGAGGAGGATATTTCTTGAGAGCCACACAAGAAACTCCCATCACCGTTTTCTTTCAAATTTCCCATAAAACCTTACTTTCAAAGTATAAACACCAATTCTCTTTTCCTGTCTACCCCATCTGCAGTCCCACCTCCACCAAGAAGATAACATAGAGCTCTCCTTTGTCACACACCTCCAGAAGCAGAAGCTACTCTGACACTGAGTCAAGGCCCTCAGAAACACCTGGATGCATCCATGGGGTTTAAAAAGATGCAGCTGAATATCATCAGGTTCACCTGTCCCTGCCCTTGCAATCTTTATTCCTAATAA